>NC_071553.1:4061391-4114183 GCF_026979565.1 Vidua chalybeata
CAGCGGCAGCAGGAGGAGGAGGAGGAGGAGGCAAAGCAGGGAGGAAGGCACGGGCTGGAGGGGAGGGGGCAGAGCAGGAGGAGGAGCTCATTAGCGGCGCCCTTAATGAGCAGCCGCAGGCGCTCAGCGCGGGGCTGAGCCCTGCCAAGGCTGGAGGCGCAATCCGGGGACAGAAACGCGGATTTTGGGCAAGGGGAGGGCGAGTTTGGGTCACCCCGAAGAGCTGACCCCTCCCAAAGCCCCGCGCGCAATCCGGGGACAAAAATAGGAATTTTGGGCAAGGGGAGGGCGAGTTTGGGTCACCCCGAGGGTGCAGAGGGTGCCCGGGGTGCTCTGTGCCCCCTCCAAGGGCGAGGAGCGTCCCCCGGTGCCGCTGGAGAGGAGCGCGAGTGGCACAGCTCGGCTGGGGGGCGACAGCGGCTGCTGGCACCCGTGACACTGCCGGGACCGGGGGCACTGCTGGCGCTGCTGGCACTGCTGGCACCCGTGACACTGCCGGGACCGGGGGCACTGCTGGCACCCGTGACACTGCCGGGACCGGGGGCACTGCTGGCACCCGTGACACTGCCGGGACCGGGGGCACTGCTGGCACCCGTGACACTGCCGGGACCGGGGGCACTGCTGGCGCTGCTGGCACTGCTGGCACCCGTGACACTGCCGGGACCGGGGGCACTGCTGGCACCCGTGACACTGCCGGGACCGGGGGCACTGCTGGCACTGGTGACACTGCCGGTACCGGGGGCACTGCTGGCACCCGTGACACTGCCGGTACCAGTGGCACTGGTGGCACTGCTGGTACTGCTGGCACCCATGACACTGCCGGTACCGGTGGCACTGCTGGCACTGGTGGCACTGCCAGCTCTGGGGCGCCAGTGGCACTGCCGGTACTGGTGGCACTGCTGGCACTGCAGGCACCGGGGCACTGGTGGCACTGCTGGCACTGCTGTCACTGGGGCACCAGTGGCACTGCTGGCACTGCTGGTACTGCTGGCACTGCCGGCACTGCTGGCACTGGGGCACCAGTGGCACTGCTGGCACTGCTGGCACCAGTGGCACTGCTGGCACTGCTGGCACCAGTGGCACTGCTGGCGCTGTTGGCACCGGTGACACTGCTGGCACTGCTGGCACTGCTGTCACTGGGGCACCAGTGGCACTGCTGGCACTGCTGGCACTGCTGGCACTGCCGGCACCAGTGGCACTGCTGGCACTGCCGGCACTGTCCCCTCGGGTGACCCCGCAGAGGTGACCGAGCCCGGACGTCCCCGCGGCCGCTCGGCCATCAGAGCTCTCGGTTTAATTAAACCTCCCCCACTCCCCGCTGGATTTGTGGCCTCGCCTTCCCGGGGTTTTTATTAAATTCCCGATTTTCTGCTGAGGCTGCAGGGCTGGAATTGATGGAGGGGGATGTCGGGAAGCGCCAGAGGGAGCCTGGGTTTCATCTCTTTGCTGAATTGAATATAAAATATGAAATATTTGATTTTAGAGATGGATTAATGTATGAATTAAATATATCGAATATGCCAGTGGAAATCATGGAATCGGGAATCAGGGAATAGGTTGGGTGGGAAGGGACCTTAAATGGATCCAATTCCATGGGCAGGGACACCTTCTATGATCCCAGGTTTTTCCAACCTGCCCTGGGACACTCCCAGCCACAAAATTCTCTGGGAATTCCATCCCCACCCTCCCAGGGAGGGATTTATTCCCAATATCCAACTGAACTTTCCCCTTTTTCAGTCTGAGCTCATTCCCCATTTCCTTGTCACTCCATCCCTTGTCCAAAGTCCTTTTCCTGTCATTCCCTCAGCTCCTGGAAGGCCACAACTGGATCATCCCAAAGTTTCCCTTATCCAGATGGAACAATCCCAATTTCCCAGCCTTTCCTCACTCCAGAGCTGCTCCATCCCTGGATTTCCTTCCTGAGCCGGGAATTCCGGGGCTGGAGCAGCTCTGCAGGGGGGTCTCACCTGAGGGGGCAGAGGGGCAGAATCTCTCCTGCTCCATTCCCTCTTTATCCCAAAAATCCATTTCCAGATCTCACCAGCACATGGAAATGAGAGGGGAATTCCCAGAAATTCCATGGGGATCCCCTGGATCGCCAGAGAGGGAAAAACTTCCTGGGGGGATGTGAGGACACAGCTGGAAACGCCGGGTTTGGAAATCCCGGTTTCCCTATGGAATAACAGATCCAGGGAGCAGCTGCTGGGAAAGGAGGGAGTCAAATCAATCAGGAATATTCTGGGATAGAACAGGATTCCAGACACCTGTCCCCAGCTGCTTGGAGCTGGGGAAAACCAGGGAAAAGCCATGAGGAAAAACAGGGAAGAGCCATAGGGAAAAACAGGGAAGAGCCATAGGGAAAAATAAGGAAAAGCCATGGGGAAAACCAGGGGAAAGGCATGGGGAAAACTGGGAGAAAAAACATGGGAAAAACTGGGGGAAACCCGGAAAAAGCCATGGGTAAAACTGGAAAAGGAACGTGGGAAAACCTGGGGGAAACCAGGAAAAAGCCGTGGGGAAAACTCGGGAAAAACCATGGGGAAAACCAGGAAAAAGCCATGAGGAAAAACAGGGGAAAGCCATGGGGAAAAACAGGAAAAAAAACATGGAGAAAATTGGAAAAAAAAACATGGGGAAAAGTGGAGAAAAACCATGGGAAAAACAGGGGAAAACCAGGAAAAAGCCATGGGGAAAATCGGGGAAAAAAATGGGGAAAATTGGGAAAACAAGGGAAAAACCATGGGGAAAAAAACATGGGGAAAATTAGGGAAAAACATGGGGAAAAGCCGGGGAAAACCAAGGAAAACCAGGAAAAAACCATGGGGAAAACTGGGAAACAACCAAACCATCCCCAAGGATCAGCAACAAAGGGCAAAAAAAAATCCGGGAGTTAAATGTGGGGACGTTTTTCCACGGATGTCACCGAGGTCAGGGATCTTGTCCCTGACGCTGCAGCTTTGGGAACATCAGATTTCACCGGGCTGTGCCTTTTCTGCCCGGATCCTGCTGGATTTGGGGTGGGAGAAGGGAATTTCACTCCGGAGCTGCCTCTCCAGCAGTGCTGACAGCTCCTCCAAGATGCTGATCCCGCAGAATTCCAGAGGGATCCAAGGGCACGCTGCGCTTCTGGAGATGCTCAGCACCTTGAAAAGTTTTTTCTCCTTTTCCCCTTTTTCCCCTTTTTCCCTTTTTCCTGGAAGGGTTTTTCCCTTCTCTCCCATTCATGGCCACAAATGGCTGGGAAGGAATTGAAATATCCCTTTTTTTGGGCCGTTTCCATGGAAAATCCCATCTGGAAGAGGCCACAGCCCTCATAAAATCTGATTTACACATCACAAAATCTGATTTACAGGGCTAAGCTCTCTGGGCTATGAGCCAAAATTCCCTAATTTTTTCCACGTAGATACCTCTGGAAGAGGGAGAGAGCAGGAGGAAAAGCTTGGAATTTGTTCATGGAGGAAAGAAAACCGGGATGTGTCTCCTGACCTTATGGGAACAACCAAATCCGGTGTAAAAATGATCAAAACTCCTCAAAGAAAAATAGTTGGACTCACCAAAAAATTCACATAAATGGGATGGGAAATGCATCCTGAAATTCCAGGATCCGTTTGGGACAGGGGAGCGCTGGCATCAGCCGGAATTTGGGCATTTCCCAGCAGGGAAATCCCTTCCCAGATCCAGCCTGGATCTTCACCAGGCCCTGTGGAAGGTTCCTTCCCTTGGTTTCTCCCTGGAGATTCCCAGCAATCCAATTATCCCGGTGAAGCACGGGATGGAAAAGCGGGAAAATGAGATCCTCCAATCTCTTTGGGAAAATATTGATCCGCCTGAAAGCCTTTGGAATGATGGATTTGTGGGGAGGCTTTAGGGACAAGCTGGTGATGGATGTGCATCCCAGGAACTGGGATTTTATGGATGCACATCCCCAGAACTCAGATTTTATGGATGCACATCCCAGAATCTCAATTTTCATGGATGTACATCC
The DNA here is from genome assembly GCF_026979565.1 of Vidua chalybeata. NCBI lineage: Eukaryota > Metazoa > Chordata > Aves > Passeriformes > Viduidae > Vidua > Vidua chalybeata. The sequence goes on from NC_071553.1 coordinate 4,065,377, forward strand.
CAGGAACTGGGATTTTATGGATGCACATCCCCAGAACTCAGATTTTATGGATGCACATCCCAGAATCTCAATCATTACGGATGCACATCCCAGGAATTGGGATTTTATGGATGCACATCCCAAGAACTCAGATTTTATGGATGCACATCCCAGAATCTCAATTTTCATGGATGCACATCCCGGGAACTCGGATTTTCATGGATGCACATCCCAGAGTCTTGGATTTTATGGATGCACATCCCAGGAATTGGGATTTTATGGATGCACATCCCAGAATCCCATTTTTTATGGAGCAGCCACTTCTCCCGCCCCAGGACATGGATGATCCCATCCAGGAAATCCTGGGACATGGAGCTTCTCCAGGAAATCCACACGAGCACGGGCAGAGGGGTTTGGCCTCATCCACTGTTTATTCCCTGTTAATCCAGGAATTAAAACCTGGATTGGGATTTAAATGGACTCATCCCGAGTTTGTTATTCCAATACCAACGGGGAAAGCGGCCCAAATTCCAAAGTGGATTCCCTCGGGAGCCAAATATTGAAATTAAAGGAGAAGGGATCGCTCCTTTCAGCGATCCAACTCCGGAGCTGTTGGAATTCCCAATCCCAGAAAAAAAAAAGGATGGAAAATCCCACTTGAAATTCCCAAAAGTCCCAAAAAGCTGCGTTTTGGGGGCTGCCCGCGATCCGGGAGTGCCACCTGCTGTCCTCGCCTGTCCTTCCCAAATCCCGGAGCTGCGGCGCTGGGAATTCCCAGCCATTCCCAAACATTCCCGTGTTTGGGTGGGGAACGGCAGCGGGATGGGAAAATCGGTGGCCAAGTGGGGATCCCAAAAAATATTCCCTTCATCCCGCTGGGACAGCAGCAGGAATTTCCTCCTGGAAAAGGAGGAATCCAGGCTTTGGAAGGAGATGCTCAAAAAGCTTCGGAATCCCGGCATTCCTGGAGGTATCCAAGGAATTCTTGGATGCGGCACTCGGGGTGGGGATGGGGCACGAGTTGATGATCCTGGAGGGATTTTTCCAGCCTCAGGAATCCGGGAATTCTACACAGCCACAGCTCCTGGATTCCATCCCTGGCAGCGTGGGATATCCCAAGGAAAAGGCCAAAATTCCCAGGGAGCAGAGGCTGGGATGGGGCCGGAGCTGAGCAGGATTTAGGGGAAGGAAAATCACCCGCAGGAAAAAGGGAAAGAATTCCAGCCGGGCAAGGTCGGGGAACGCAGGAAAAGAGGGAGAAGCAGCAAAGCTGAGCTCGATTGTTAATTAAAAACCTGCCTCTAATTAAGGATATTCTCTCCTCGGGAAGAGGGATGATCCAGAGCTGATCCCATGGAGCATTCCAGGCAAAATTCCCGCTTGGATTTGTTTCCTGGGATGTGTCCGGAGCGTTCTGGGAGGGATCCGTGCCCGGGCAGGCTCCAGGAGCAGAGCAGGATTTGATGGAGGAACTGGAATCTCTTGGATCCTGCAGGGATCCGATTTTCCCGGGAAAACAGCCTGGAAAATCCTGCTTGGGAAGGCTGAATCCATCCTGGAGCGAATTCCAGGATCCTCCTTCACCACTAGATCGCAGCACATCCCCAATTTCTGCTGCCAGCACATTCCCGGGCAGGGAAAAGGAGCCGCTGGAACATCTTGGAATTACTGGAGCAAAAATCCAAGTGGGAAATGGTGCGGAAAGAAGGACAGGGCCGAGAACATTCCTGCCCTCAGGATGAATCCAACCCGCGGGAATTTCCTGGCCCTTGGATGGGATGGGAAAAAAAGCCCCAGGCAGCATCCAGCATGTCCAGAACTTCCCAATTTCCCTTTTTCCATGGGGGAAAATGTTGGAATGGGGTTACTGGTGTGTACTGGTTCCCCGAAGTCCTTGGGTAAATTTGTCGGCATTCCCAAAATCCCAACCCTGGCCAAAACGAGAGAATCCCTTTGGGAATGCTGAGCCCTCTCCTTGGAATTTGTGGGATTTGGTGGCCACAGTCCCAGGAAACATCGAATGGCTCCAGAATCCCTCACCTGTGGGTTTTTTTGGGATATCTCTCCCAGTTTAAACCCAGATCCCGTTAATCCCATCTATTCCTCAGCAGGGAGTTGTATCCAGCTCCAAAATTCCATTTATTCCCATCAGCAAGCGGAGAAATCCCAGAACATCCCTCAGTTAATAAAATCAATGTTTAAAATATCGGGATTTTATTCCCTTTTCCTCCTTTCCAAGCAGATATCTGGAGTCATTTCATGGAAAAGCCGCCGTGATTCCAAATTGATCCCAACCCCCTTTCCAGCAGAACCCACGGAATTTAAAACACTTCCAGCTCTGCCTTTCCCTCCGGAGAAAAATGGGAATAAATCCTGGGAGCCGGCCATAAATCAAAAATTAATCTCCCCGAAGTGCCTGGCCTGTCCCGATCCCTCAAACAACAAAACAGCGGGAATTTATCACGGGAATTCATCCCGGTGCCTGCCAGGGGAGGATGGATGAGGGTGGAAAAGCAGGGAGTTAAAAAACATGGGGAAAAAAAAATCCATGGAAAACACTCGGGGTTGTGGTCCTGAGGGGGTTAAATGTCACTTTCCATGGGATTGTCCCCCTCAAATCCCTGGAATGCTGTCCCAGAATTCCCAGGGGAGCTCCAGGGAATAAATATCCATGGGGTTTTTTAGGGATTCAGCCCTCAGAGGGAGCAGCACAGGGAGGAGGCAAATTCCAAGGTCCTTCCATGGAAAAGGGGCACAAGGAAGGGAATTCCAAGGTCCTTCCATGGAAAAGGAACATGAGGAAGGGAATTCCAAGAGCCTTCCATGGAAAAGGAGCACAAGGAAGGGAATTCCAAGGTCCTTCCATGGAAAAAGGACACAAGGAAGGGAATTCCAAGGGCCTTTCCATGGAAAAGGAGCACAAGGAAGGGAATTCCAAGGGCCTTTCCATGGAAAAGGAGCACAAGGAAGGGAATTCCAAGGGCCTTTCCATGGAAAAGGGACACAAAGAAGGGAATTCCAAGGTCTTTTCCATGGAAAAGGGACATGAGGAAGGGAATTCCAAGGGCCTTTCCATGGAAAAGGGACACAAAGAAGGGAATTCCAAGGTCCTTCCATGGAAAAGGGACACAAGGAAGGGAATTCCAAGGGCCTTTCCATGGAAAAAGGACACAAGGAAGGGAATTCCAAGGTCCTTCCATGGAAAAGGGACACAAGGAAGGGAATTCCAAGGGCCTTTCCATGGAAAAAGGACACAAGGAAGGGAATTCCAAGGTACTTCCATGGAAAAGGGACATGAGGAAGGGAATTCCAAGGGCCTTTCCATGGAAAAAGGACACAAGGAAGGGAATTCCAAGGTACTTCTATGGAAAAAGAACACAAACAAGGGAATTCCAAGGGCCTTTCCATGGAAAAAGGAAAAAAGGAAGGGAATTCCAAGGTACTTCTATGGAAAAGGGACACAAAGAAGGGAATTCCAAGGTCCTTTCCATGGAAAAGGGACACGAGGCAGGGAATTCCAGGGTACTTCCATGGAAAAGGGACACAAGGAAGGGAATTCCAAGGTATTTTCCATGCCCAAGGTCATTTTTTTGTCCCAAATATTCCCATCCCATTGGCACATCTGGACAACAACCCGTTTAACCTCATTTTTTAGGGAATATTTCACTTTTCCTTCTCTGTTTGTGCCCAGGATCAGGGATTTGTCCCAAAATCGGGAATTTCCTGACTCTGAGGTGCTGCAGGAGGGTTCAGGTCACATCCCACGGGTGGGAAAACATCCTGGAAAACAGAATTGCTCCAAGTTTTCCAGGAAAATCAGAAGGGAAACAGAAGAGGGATGAAAGGAAAGAAATCCCAGGATTTCTGAGGCTGGGAAAACCTTCCAAGGTCACCGAGTCCAATCCTTGTCACCCAGAGCCCGGAGTGCCACTTCCAGGAATTCCTTGGACACCTCCAGGAATGGGGATTCCAGGCAGGATGGGATTCCTGGAATTCCGAGGGGCTGAGCTCCAGCTCTCCCTGCCGTGGGGTCATTCCTGCACTTCCAGAGGAGCAGAAATCCCGGATTTTCCAGGGAAGGGGAGAAAATCTGCCCCGATTTTTGTTTGGATGGGAGCAACCCCGCAGCCAGCGGAGCTCCAAGGAATCCTTGGATGCTTTGATGTGGGAATCTCGTGGGAAGGGGCGAGGGGGGAACAAAGAGTTCCATGAATTCTCCAGGGGTCTCCAAGGAATATTTTTCCAGGGTGGGAAGCAGAGGAGAGCCCCAGGAGCAGCTCTGGAGCTGCAGCCTCCTCATTCCCACGTCCCAAATCCCTACGGATCCGTCCCAAACTCCGGCAATTTTCAAGCTGATTCCTCTGAATCCCAAAATAGCTTTCCCCTCCCACAATTCCCAGCCTTTTTCGCCACTTTTCCTGTAAAAAAATTCCTTTTGATCTTTATTTTTCCCATCCTCTCTTCAACAAACAGAGCCCAAACTCAGCAGCAGGAATAATTCCCGCTGGAATTACTCCGGGAACCTCCGGATCAGGACGGAGTTGTTCCATCTCCTAAAAAAAAAAGAGATGGATGAAGAAATTAAAGCAATTTGTTGAAATAATTCCCTGGAAGTGGCTTTGGAGTTCCCTGGAGCGTTTGGGGACAGCTCGGACACTTCTCCCTCAGATTTGCCTTTTATTGGAGCTTCTCCTCCTGTTCGGAGCCGGGATTTTTGGGATGATGATTCTAAATATTGGAATATTTTAAGGAATGGGATTTAGAAAGCGTCAGGGCTCCGAGACTGCCCTGGGTTATTCCCAGAGGATCCACCCAGTGCTTCCATTTCCCTCCTTCCCACCCCAATTCCCACCCCAATTCCCTCTCATTCCCACCCCTTGCTGCCCATTCCCACCCCTTCCACCCCCATTCCCACTCATTCCCATCCCAATTCCCATCCCAATTCCCATCCATTCCCACCCCAATTCCCACTCATTCCCATCCCAATTCCCACCCCAATTCCCACTCATTCCCACCCCTTCCTGCCCATTCCCACTCCTTCCCACCCCAATCCCCCCCCATTTCCCCCATTCCCACTCCTTCCCTTGCATTCCCACCCTTTCCCACCCCCATTCCCAAGGATTTCCGCGCCACCGTCCCACGTTAACCCTCGGAGCCCGGCACGTTCGTTTGCTGGATGCACAAACACGAACTCATTAGCAGCACTAATTAGCAGCCCTAATTAGCGGGATGCTCCAAAGGGAAGGGAAATGAAGGAGAGGCGAAGGAAGAGACAGAGCGGAGGGGGGAGGGATTGGGAAGGGGGAAAAGACGGGAATACAAAAGGCACGGAGAGAAAAGGTCGGGATAAAAATAGAACCGGGATTGTTCCCTGGTTCTGCTCAGCTGGGATCTGGGAACCAACGGCTCTGGGAAAGATTCCTGATATTCCCGATATTCCCAATATCCCTGATATTCCCGATATTCCCAACATTCCCAATAGTCCCAATTCCCAGTGGGAGCTCAGCATTCCAGGGAATTCAAACTGCCCAAGAGGAGTGATGGAGAAATCCTTCCTTCCTCTCCCTTCTTCCCTCATCCTCCTCATCCTCCTTCCTCCTCCTCCTCCTCCTCCAGGTACCAAAAGCTGGATTTTATAGGATCCAAATCCAAACTGGGATGGGATCTGTGGGATAGGATCCGTGGGATGGGATGGGATGGGATGGGATGGGATGGGATGGGATGGGATGGGATGGGAATGGGATGGGATGAGGATAGGATAGGATAGGATAGGATAGGATAGGATAGGATAGGATAGGATAGGATCGGATCCATGGGATGGGATCTATGGGATGGGATGGGATCTATGTGATGGGATCCATAGGATGGGATCCATAGGATTGAATGGGATGGATAGGATGGGATAGGATGGGATCCATAGGATGGGATCTGTGGGATGGGATCCATGGGATCCATAGGATGTGATCCATGGGATGGGGTGGGATGGGATGGGATGGGATGGGATGGGATCCATGAGATGGATGGGATGGGATGGGATGGGATGGGATGGGATGGGATGGGATGGGATGGGATGGGATGGGATGGGATGGGATGAAGTCACAGAGCCCAGGGCCCTGCAGCAGCCTGGAGCTGAGCTCCCTCTCCTTTTCCCACCGGGATCATTCCCATCTCCCATCCCATCCAGCAAATCCACGGCTGCAGAAGCAGGGACAGCTGAGTTTTCCTAAAACACCTGGAAATCCCAAAATTCCAGCACCGGCTCCTGCACAGAGTCATTCCCTCTGCTCCAAACACTCCAAACATTGACCCACTCCAACCCCAGTCCTGCGGAGCACAGGACAGATCCCAGCTGGGGCTCGGGAATTCTGGGGTTGATATTTGTCCTGTTTTCCCTCATTTTTCCCTTTCCCCATTTTCCCTCTTTTTTCCCTTGTCCTTGTTTTTTCCCCTGTTTCCCCTGGCTTTTTTCCCTATTTCCCCCCCCCCCCGTTTTCCCTCACTTTTTTTCCTGTTTTCCTTATTTTTTTTCCCCCTGTTTCCCCTGGGTTTTTTTCCCTGTTTTTTCCCCTTGTCTCCGTTTTTTCCCTGTCCCTGTGCCGGAGCCGCTCCGACAAAACCGTTGGAATGACAAACGCTGCCCTCGCCTGCGATTCCGCTCACGGCACACGTGACGGATTCCTGACCTCGCCGCCCTTTCTGAAGGCATAAAAATCCTTCTTTCCATCCCTCCCGATGACTCCTCACCCATCAGGGCCGTTAATTGCTGGGAATATTCCAAAGGGCGACGGAAAATTGCGGATCAACGGCCTCTCCCGCCTCGCTGGAGGAATAATTGGGGACCTGGAGGTTGCCCCACGTGTCCCAGCCGAGTTTTTCCAGATTTGATGGCTCGGTGCCGCGATGGGAGCGTGGATGTAAAGCAGTGGGAATGTGGCAGGGAATGGGAAAACTGGGATTCTGGGATTTTTGGCGCGCGAGGAGCCGGTCTGTGATGTCCGTAGGGGTTTGGGATGATCCATATGGACACGGGTCCAAACAAAACTATTCCTGTGGCTTTGTTTTGGATAAAAAAAAGCTTCGTGTTGAGTTCCATTCCCATCAGGTGGGCAGGAAAGTGGGATTTTCCCATTGCTCCAGACCCTAAATTGGTAAAAATTACCCATTTTTGGGGGGAAGTTGGTTGGGACTTAATAGGGAGAGAAATTAAGTTAATAAATCCAACATTCATCCTGGAAATGCCTCTCCCGTAGGACTGGGGCTCTCTTCTGCCTTTCCTGTGGGATTGGGATTCTTTTCCTGCATTTCCCATAGGATCAGGGCTCTTTTCCTTCTTTTTCCAGAGCCCCCAGCAGGCCTGGAGTGCGGATTTGATTCCTAACCGGAATTTGAGCAGCAGCAAATCAAGGATTAATCAGGTGCTATAAATATCAGCATCCCTCTCCCGGTGCCTTCCAGCAAACCTCAGGATCTGCACATTCCCAAAAATCCCCTCGGATCCCTCCCGGCCTCCCATCTTCCACCTTTTTTCACTCCACATTTTTCCTCCAGCTCGCCCTAATCGCAGCCATGGGAAGGGAGGGGGAATTTCCATTCCCAGTTCCTGGGCACTGAGGGTTTAACAGGTGGATGAACTTCCCAAGGATATTCCAGAGCCCTTCATTATCCCGGAATTCCTGGTTTCCTGCATCCAGGAGCCCCCGGCGTGGCCATGGCAACTGGTTTTGCTTAAGTGCAGCTCGAGAGCGGAGTTAATTTTAGATGAAGTGAGGAGGGAGCTGCTGCAATCCTTGGATTTCTCCTCCCAGAATGATTCCCAGGAATTCCTGCACCACGGCAGCCGCCTAAACTTCATTATCCAGGGAATAATTCATTATCCATGGAATTACAATGAGGTTTGGGTTGGGAGGGGCCTTAAAGATCTTGTTCCAACCCCAAATTATTTAATTCCGACTGACCCATGGAGCAGATCCTGAGGAAAGGGAATTATCCGTTATTCCCTCAGTTCAGGGAGGACATTTTGGGCTGGAGCGTGTCCAGGGAAGGGGATGGATCTGGGGAAGGGGCTGGAGAATCCTGAGGGAGCTGGGAAAGGAGCTCAGCCTGGAGAAAAGGAGACTCAGCTGGAATTTCTGGCTCCCAGCATTTCCCAGTGTCTGAATTCCCAACATTTCCCAGTGTCCAAAGTCTGAATTCCCAACACTTCCCAGTTCTCAGTGCCTGAATTCCCAACATTTCCCAGTTTTCAGTCACCAATCCCGATGGAGGAGCCAAATTTCTTCTCCTTGAGCTCCTCCAACTCCGTTTTTTTCCATTAATATTTTGCTGATGGATTTCTTGGCTCCCGAGCTGGAGCCAACAGCCAGATCCAAAGGAACTTTTGGAGAGAGCTTTCCAGAAAGTGCATCCACAGCTGCCCGTCCCCAGCAATCCCAGAGTTATCCCGCTGGGAAGGGAAAAGGATGGAAGGAAAATGGAGCCAGAGCTCAGAGTTCATCCCAAAAATCTCTTCCTGTGCAGCTTCTTGCAGGAGTCATTCCATAATTTATTTTTATCTGGCCAGGAAAACCCAAAGCTGCTCAGAAGGAAGTCTTCCAGGTGAAATTTGTCCATGGAATTATTTTCTGGGAGGAATTCTCTCCATTCCAGCCTTGCCCCAACAAATCCAAGCTGGTGATGCTCCCGCCCGGAGCTGCTTCCAGCAGCGCCAGCCTTGGGACAATTCCATGGGAATAATTCCATCCTGAATGGTTTGAGACTGGCCTGGAGCATCTCCAAGGACTTTCCATGAGAGTCCAGAGCTTCCCAAAAACCCCAGGGTGGTGTTGGATGCATGGAGCTGTCTCCTCCCAAGGAACACTCGGCGGGATTTGCCCTCATTAATCTTCACCCTGTCATTAAGCACAGCGTTTAATTAATAAATTAGCATCTGGTTAGGCACGGACAGGACGTGGATCAGCAGGAATGAGTCTCCAGAGGCCATGGATTTGCTGCACAGTTGGGAATACCAGGCAAGGACACGAAAATCCCGTGGGAAGCGGCGTGAGATGGATCCGTGATGGTCCTGCTGTGGTCGCCTGCCAGGATAATTCCTGGAATCTGGGAAGGGAATCTTCACCAGGAGCTGGAGCACCAGGACACAGGGAATGGCTTCCCAGTGCCAGAGGGAAGGGATAGACGGGATACTGGGAAAGAACTCCCGGCTCTGAGGGTGGGGAGGGGCTGGGATGGAATTCTCTGAGGATCTGTGGCTGCCCCTGGATCCCTGGAATGTCCAAGGCCAGGCTGGATGGGCTTGGAGAAACCTGGGATAGTAGGAGGTGTCGGGAGAGGAATAGGATGAGTTTTTGGGATCCTTTCTGCCCAGCCCACCCCGGGATAATGCCATTCCAGCCAGGAAAGGAGCCTGGATGCATCCCAGTTCCAGCAGCCACATTCCCGTGCTTCCATCCCATTCCGGAGCTGTCCCCTCTCCCCTGAGACCTCAGGACGATCCCAGCCAGGATCCCGACCCCATCCCGGATTTGGGATAAGCAAACAGGGGATTTATCCTTCTCCCTGATCCTTTTAACAGCTCATTTCCCCCCTTTCCCTTTCACCTCACCCATTCATTCCTGGGAATGCTGTGCCGGTGTTGCAAAAGCACGGAATTATTATTCATGGAAGGAGTGGGAGAGAGGCTCGAAATGCAAAGCGCGGGAGCGATCCTTAATCATCCCCGTCGTTAGTTAATTGCCGGAGCCGAGTCCGTTCCGAGGAGAACATGGAATGTTAAATTTAGCCGGAGCAACGGGATCTATTTTGGGGGATTTGTGCTCTCCCCGCAACGGATTCTGCCTCCCGCTCTTCCCAGGAATGTCAACACCGGGACTGGCGGAGCAGCGCCAGCCTCGCATTCCGTGGGCTCCCAGCAGGAGTTCCTGGGAATGTGGGAATGCGGCAGTGCCTGGGAGATGGCTGGAAGGAGGATCCTGCTGGATCCTGCGCGCGGCTTTTCGGGAAAAACCTGTTCCATGGCCGGTTCCAATGGCGCCATGGCCAAAAACACCTCGGGATGGGATGGGATCCATGGGATGGGATCCGTGGGATGGGATCAGTGGGATGGGATGGGATCAGTGGGATGGGATGGGATCAGTGGGATGGGATGGATGGGATGGGATGGGATGGGATGGGATGGGATGGGATCAGTGGGATCCATGGGATCCACAGGATGGGATCAGTGGGATGGGATCCATGGGGTGGGATCCGTGGGATGGGATCCATGGGGTGGGATCCGTGGGATGGGATCAGTGGGATGGGATCTGTGGGATCCGTGGGATGGGATGGGATCTGTGGGATGGGATGGAATGGGATGGGATGGGACGGGACGGGACGGGACGGGATGGGATGGGATGGGATGGGATGGGATCAGTGGGATCCATGGGATGGGATGGGATCAGTGGGATGGGATGGGATCAGTGGGATCCATGGGATGGGATGGGATCAGTGGGATGGGATCCGTGGGATGGGATGGGATCTGTGGCATGGGATGGGATGGGATGGGATGGGATGGGATGGGATGGGATGGGCAGGGCAGAATCCCGCCCAGTGCTCCAGTGGGGAGGAAACTATGGATCCATTTTCCTCCATTTCCTCCAGCCTGCTAGAATTCCTTCTTCTCCTCATCCCCTGCTCCCCGTTGTCAGAGCCAATTTCCAGGTCCTCCTGGAGACTTTCAGCTGGAGCTCCAGCAGAAGGGCTGGGATCTCCCACACCCATCCCTGATTCCCAACGTTCTCCAGGAGCAGAGCTGGGATCTCCCACACCCATCCCTGATTCCCAACGTTCTCCAGGAGCAGAGCTGGGATCTCCCACACCCATCCCTGATTCCCAACGTTCTCCAGAAGCAGAGCTGGGATCTCCCACACCCATCCCTGATTCCCAACGTTCTCCAGGAGCAGAGCTGGGATCTCCCACACCCATCCCTGATTCCCATTTTTTTTCCATCAGCAGGGCTGGGCTCTCCCACACCCATCCCTGATTCCTTCTTTCCTCCAGCAGCAGCACCTCCCAAAAATCTGCCTCTGTGGCCACGCCCCCTCCTCTCCCTGTTCCCCCACCTCAACCCACGCATTCCCAATTTTCTGGGAGTCTGTCAGGAGCCGTGCCACCCCTGCCCCTCACCCCTCCCATCCCTTTGGATGCTGCTATTCCCGGGAAAACTGGCGGCGGGGTTGGGGGGGGGGAAGTCAAAACTTAATAAGACATTGAGACAACAGATTCATTAAAAAGTCGTTAATCCCTGTCAGGAGCAGCTTTAATTAACAAATGCCAGGAACTGCGGCACTGCCACCGCTCCTGTGACCACCTGAGTGCCGCTAATTAAATGCCAGTTAAAATTCCCCGGAATCTGGCAGCGCGTTTTCCGCCCGCTGCCAAGATTTTCTCCGCAGCCTCCGAGTTCCCCTCGTTTGTCATTGTCCTCCCCGTGCCGGTGCAGGGGGGTTCTTGGAAAACATTCCCAGCTTTCTCCTCCCCTTCTCAAGAAAGGCTGTTTGCTTCTCCCGGGGTATTTTTTTTTGCCAAATTCCGGGTTTTTCCTGGATTTTTGGAGCTGTGGGGGTGTTGGCTGTGCTGTTTTCCATGGAATATCATCCTGCTGGTGCTGGGATAAGGTTTAGCAGGAGCTAAAAACCTGCCCAGGGGCTCAATGACCTCCATTCCAAACCATTCCATGATTTTGGGAAGTTTTTCTTTGTCCAAGGCTCCTTCAGCATCCACAGCCAGGAGAAACCCTCATTCCTCCTCCCACCCGTGGGTGACAGCTCCGGTGGGACCCTCATTCCCTGAGGATGCTCCTTGGCCTTCCCAGAAATCCCTTGGGAAGGGAATGGGGTTCATCAGCTCCGTTTATTCCTTCGTGTCGCGTTTCTCTGAAGAATTCCCAGGAATGGAAAAGCTCCGGAGGGGCCGTGGGCAGCGGGAGCTGAGGGCCTGGAATAGCTGAGCCTGGCACCATCCGGAGCCCAGGAATGCCCAGGGAAAACAAAACCTGCTCCAAGAAATAAAGGAAAGGCAGCAAAGCCCTTTGGAGAGGAGGTCAAAGCAGGAGAATCCGTTGTCCAAGAGTTGGGAAAGGGATTTGCTTCCCTTCCCTTCCCTTTTCCCCTTTCCTTCCTTTGTCCCTTTTCCCTTTTCCCATCCTCCTCCCAAAACATTCCCAGAATAATGGGATTTCTCTCCCCAATTCCAGCCTTCTCCCCACTTCCCGCTGACCTCTGTTGGCCAAATCAAACGGAATCGATTTTTCCACAAGGCTCCCGATTTCCCGGAGTTATTTTTCCCCGTCCTTTGATGTGACAATCCAAGGTGTCCCCTCAGCCGCGCAAACTCCGCATCCATAAAATCCACGGCATTCCCACGCTGGGATTTACATAACAGGGACACTGGAGGCATCAAAAGGAATTGGAGATGAGCTTTAGGAGCAATTACAGATCCCATGGAAAGGAGGGAGCGGGAAGGGGGGACATGGCAAACACCGGGATGTTCCCGGTTCTCTCTCTGCCACTTCTCCTGTTTTATCCCGGAATTCCAGCCCCAGACACCCTCAGGTGTCCCGGTTTTCCTTGGGAGCGGCAGCAGATGTGCAGGGACACATCTGGAAGGAGCATCCTGGAAGAATTCCTGGAATGTCACCAACCTGGCACAGGGGGCTGAGCCCCAAGGAGGGGACACAGGGTGGTTCTTCCCAGGGGGATTTGCAGCTGGATACAGCCGGAAGCGCCTGGGATGCTCCAGTGCTCCAGGAAGGGACGGAGGGAGGCGATGTTTAATCCCAGAAGTCAGCAGATCACTCCATCAAGCTCCTCTGGAATTTGGGAAATGGCTTTGGAAAGCGTTCCCAGCTGGCTCCACAGACAGCCTGATCCAAATCCATCCACACACCCAAATGAATCCCAGTAAATCCTGGATTCCATGGGCCAGATCCCACAAGGGAAATCCGGGGCAGATTTGGGATCACAGGATCCCTGAGAAGGCAAATGCCCCATGAACCATCCCAAACTCCCCATTTTTTGCTGCTCCAAAGGTTGGGCTGAGCCCCAGAGCTGGAATTTTAGGATTTCCCCTCTAGGATCAGAATTCCTGGACTCCCACACTGCTCTTCCTCATATCCCAACCCTCTTCCCACCCTCAAGGCTTTCCCTCAGCCTAAACAAACCCGGGGATAAATAATCCGAGGATTTGGAGATGCTCAATCGCCATGGCAACCCCGCAGGGTCCTCCTCCTCTTCCTCCTTCTCCTTTTAAAGCTGGGAGTATTCCCAATCTCCCACCGCCCTTCCAGGGCTGTGGAACTGCCAACTGCCAGGAACTGGGGCAAACTGGGAGCAAAACCTCGTCCTGCCCAGTCTGAGCCTCACCAGCCCCTCCAGGATGTGCCAAAGCCACGGAAAAAAAAACATTTCGGGGCCTCCCAAAAAGCAGATCCCAGTTTTTTTTCTCCCATTTTTCCCGTTCCTGTGGATTATTCTCCGATGGGTTTTGCCTCTTGGCAGTGCAGTGGTTCAGGCTGATCCCAACGGGCAGGGACCGGGATCAGAGCCCTGGAAAATCCGCTGGGTTTGTGGGAGTTGAGCTCAGAACCATCCAGGGGTGAGCCCTGATCCTGGGGAGCTGCTCAGAGGGAACGATCCCAGGAATCCAAGGACGTGCCTGGGCTCCGGAGGAGCAGAGGAAGGAGCAGGAGTAGGAGCAGGAGTAGGGCAGGAGTAGGAGCAGGATCCCTCTGCCAGGAGCAGGAGCTGGGCAGGAGCTGGAGCAGGATCACCTGCATTTCCATCCCCAGGGTCACCTGGATTTAACTCCCCGGCATCACCTGGATTTCCATTCCCAGCATCACCTGGATTGAACTCCCCACCCTCACTGGGATATCCAGAGGAATTCCCAGCTCCCCCCGCACCCCTCGGCTCAGCACCATTCCCATTTCTCCCTCCTGCTCCAGCTCTTCCAGCAGCCATTCCCAAAACAAACCTCGTTCCAGCCCTGAGGAAACCCAGAGCTACTCCCAGTAATTGGTCCCTTTACTGTGCAGAAAAAAAAAAAAAAAAAAAAAAAAAAAAGCTGATTTTTATTACAATTTTTTTGGAAATCCCAGCAATGGGCCATTCCCTGGTGAGCTGGGGCAGTGCCAGGATGGGAAGAGCAGAGCCAGGGAATGTGAGTGAGGAGAAATAAACAAATTTGGGGTTTTGTAAACACAGTTTTGGCCTGTTTTCGTTGGGATTTATCCCTCTCCAGCCTCCAGCGAGGGTTTATGAGGAACCAGCGGAGCCTGGAGCTCCGGGATGGGCGGGGAGGGCTGGGAAAAGGAGAGGGAGGGAAACTCCGAGGGTGTGAATGGAATCAGGGATCCATGGAATGGGTTGGGATGGAAGGCGCCTAAAATTCCAAGTTTAGGATTTCCAATGATCCCATTCCATGGGCAGGGGCACTTCCACCATCCCAGGTTTTTCCAGCCTGGCCCTGGACAGTCCCAGGGATGGAGCAGCCCGGGATTCTCTGGGAATTCCATTCCAGCCCCTCCCCACCCTCCCAGGGAGGAATTCCATCCCAAACCCCACGGCCCCACCCCCGCTTTGTGACACTCAGGTGTGTCCCCACAGCTGGGAGGGAGGGACGAGGTGGCTCCCGTTGCCATGGGAACGGTGACACCGCCAGCGCGGGCTCTGCCGCCCACCCGGAATGTCCCCAGTGGGAAAAATGTCCCCGAGCAGAGCTCCGGGGGAAGGGCGGCCAAAGACGGCTGGGGTGAGGGGAACCCTGGGACGGGGACACCCCGTGATGGTGACAGGGACATCCCCATGATGGTGACAGTGACACCCCCGTGATGGTGACAGTGACATCCGACTGTCCCCTGTGACAGTGACACCCCCGTGATGGTGACATCCCACTGTCCCCTGTGATGGTGACACCCCCGTGATGGTGACAGTGACACCCCCGTGATGGTGACAGGGACACCCCCGTGATGGTGACAGGGACATCCCACTGTCCCCTGTGACGGTGACACCCCCGTGATGGTGACAGTGACATCCGACTGTCCCCTGTGACGGTGACACCCCCGTGATGGTGACATCCCACTGTCCCCTGTGACGGTGACACCCCTGTGATGGTGACAGTGACACCCCCGTGATGGTGACAGTGACATCCGACTGTCCCCTGTGACGGTGACACCCCCGTGATGGTGACAGTGACACCCCCGTGATGGTGACGGTGACACCCCCGTGACGGTGACAGTGACACCCCACTGTCCCCTGTGACAGTGACACCCCCGTGACGGTGACAGTGACACCCCACTGTCCCCTGTGACAGTGACACCCCCGTGACGGTGACATCCCATGGCCCCTGTGACGGTGACACTCCACATTATCCATTAAAAGATCCCCCCACTTTTTCCATAAAAAACCTCATTATTCATAAAAGAACTCCCCATGTTATCCATAAAAAACCCCGTTATCCACAAAACCCCCCATGTTATCCATAAAAAACCTCATTATCCATAAAAACCCCTCCATGTTATCCATTTTAAAAATCCCATGTTATCGGTAAAAAACCCTCATTACCCATAAAAAAACTCCCCATGTTATCCATAAAATAACTCCATGTTATCCATAAAAAAAACCCTCGTTATCCATAAAAAAAAAAAACTCATTATCCATAAAAAACCCCTCGTTATCCATAAAAAAAATCCCCATGTTATCCATAAAAATTCCCACATTCTCCATGAAAAACCTCCATGTCATCCCTTTAAAAATCCCATGTTATCCATTAAAAAATCCCATGTTATCCATAAAAAAACCTCATTATCCATAAAAAACTCCCCATGTTATCCATAAAAAACCTCATTATCCATAAAAAAACTCCCCATGTTATCCATAAAAAAATCCCATGCTATCCATAAAAAAACACTCATTATCCATAAACCACCATCATGTTGTCCATAAAAATCCCAAATTCTCCATAAAAGCCGTCATGTGATCCATAAAAACTCCCCATGTTATCCATTAAAAAATCCCATGTTATCCATAAAAAACCTCATTATCCATAAAAAAACTCCCCATGTTATCCATAAAAAAACCTCATTATCCATAAAGAAACTCCCCATGTTATCCATAAAAAAACCTCATTATCAATAAAAAACTCACGTTATCCATAAAAAAACTCCATGTTATCCATAAAAAAAACCTCATTATCCATAAAAAAACTCATGTTATCCATAAAAAAACCTCATTATCCATAAGAATCCCATGTTATCCATTAAAAAATCCCATGTTATCCATAAAAAATCCCATGCTATCCATAAAAAAACACACATTATCCATAAAAGCTGTCATGTGATCCATAAAAAAACCCATGTTATCCATAAAAAAATCCCATGTTATCCATAAAAATAACCTCATTATCCATAAAAAAACTCCCCATGTTATCCATAAAAAAAACTCCATGTTATCCATAAAAAAAACCTCGTTATCCATAAAAAAACCTCGTTATCCATAAAAAATCCCATGTTATCCATAAAAAAATCCCATGATATCCATAAAAATCCCCACATTCTCCATAAAACCTCCCCATCTTATCCATAAAAACCCCCATGTTATCCATTAAAAAATCCCATGTTCTCCATAAAAAAACCTCATTATCCATAAAAAAACTCCCCATGTTATCCATTAAAAAATCCCATGTTCTCCATAAAAATCCCCATAAACGGGGAGCCCCACCAGGTGTGTTCGCCCCTGGAATTGCTTCCCAAGGTGGATGTGAAGATGTCTGGGAATGAGGAAAGGATAAATCCCGGCACATTCCCAGCGCTGGCAGAGGGAGCCGGTCCCATTTGGGCCCTAATTCCCGTTATTCCTGGTTTTTATGGGATCGGCCCTGATTTATGGGCAGCTTTTATGGCGGCCATAAAGCAGCCCCAAAACGCAGGGAATAAAGGAAGCAGAGGAACACTTCCCATCCCTGGATCATGGGAAGGGCTCTCCAGAGGATTCCGGGATCTCTCCATGGGAACAAGCAGGAGGTGGGAATTTGGGGAGGCTGCTGGGATTTGGGATTGGGGTTAAAAATGGGATTTGGGATGGAGCAAAAAGGTGGGGAATTCCTGGAATGTGGGAAGGGAGAGGGACAGCCCTGAATTCAGGGCTCTGGATTTGGGAATTCACCTCCAGCTTGGGAAAGGGGACGGGATCCCATTCCCATCCCTGCCACACGAGTGACTTGGCTCACCCCAAATTTATGGGAATTTGCTTAAATTTGGGATGGGGGGGGGGGCAGAGTTAAAAATGGGATTTGGGATGCCTGCAGGCTTCCTCCATCCATGAGGTTTTCCTGATCCAGACGGGAATAAAAGGTGCTGGAGCCCTTTGTTCATCCAGGTCTGGTAGAGCTGAGCTTGGCTGAGCCTGGCTTAACCCTCGAAATCCCCTGGTTCTCCAGGAAAATTCCTCAGGACAGCTCCCCGAGGAGCTCACCTCGTGTCCTAAGGGATAAAAGAACGGGAATCTCACAACCCCACAAGTGTGAGAGGGAAAAACCCACTCCAGACACCAAGATTTTATTTTTTTTCCTTATTCCAAGGGACATTTTTAACCCTTTCCCAGGGAATATTCTCCAGGTGGATCCCGGAGCCGGCCGGGGGGAAGTGCTGGCACAGCAGGGAGGATAAATCAGAGCCATCTCGGCTGCAATCCCACGCAATTAAAACCTGGATCGGGATGTGCTCGGCTGCCTGAGGAGCATCTCGGGAGCCTCAGGAATTACTCAGCCTCTGCAGCAGCACGGCAGGAGCCGGGCGAGGCCGGAATGGGCAAGGACAGGGCTCCGGGACACCTGGGAGAGGCTTCTCCACCCCCCGGGAATGTCTGGAGCAGCGGGCAGCCACCTGGAAGGGCTTTCCCAGCCCACCAAATCCACCTGGAAGGGCTTTTCCAGCCCACCAGGAGCTCCACAGGGCCTTCCACAGAGATTCGGGAAATTTCAAGGGGCATTTCCCTGCCAGCCCCACAACGCAGGGGGTTGCAAACCAACCCCTGCTCCAGGTACCCCCAGCCCTGGCAGCGGGCACGGGCACAAAATCCACCTGGAAGGGCTTCCCCAGCCCACCAAATCCACCTGGAAGGGCTTCCCCAGCCCACCAAATCCACCTGGAAGGGTTTTCCCAGCCCACCGGGAGCTCCTCAGTGGTTTCCACAGGATGCTAACGGGATTTGGGAAAAATAAACGGGTATCTCCTCGTATGACCCAGTGCTGGCTGAATCCTCCGATTTTTCCTTTTGCTGTTGGAGAATCCTGGAGGGGCCGGTGCAGCTGAGCCCCCCTGACCGCGGGGACGCGCTGCAAAGCCCGGCAGCGGCGCTAAACCCGAGCCCGGCTCCCGTTCGGCGCCTGCAGAAGGGCTCTGCTGAGCGGGGGCCGGGCAGGGACTCGATGCCATTGAAGTGCTGCCAATTAAATCAGGTCACTCCGAGCTCTCTGCGAGCTCTCCTCGGCGTGTGCGCGGCCCCGCTCCAGCTCCGAGATCCAACCCTGATCCAGCCCCCAGCCCCGCTCCAGCCCCGAGATCCAACCCTGATCCAGCCCCCAGCCCCGCTCCAGCCCCGAGATCCAACCCTGATCCAGCCCCCAGCCCCGCTCCAGCCCCGAGATCCAACCCTGATCCAGCCCCCAGCCCCGAGATCCAACCCTGATCCAGCCCCCAGCCCCGCTCCAACCCCGCTCCAACCCCGAGTTCCAACCGTGATCCAGCCCCAGCCCCTCTCCAGCCCCGCTTCAGCCCCGCTCCAACCCCGAGCTCCGGCCCCAGCCCCGAGTTCCAGCCCCGATCCAGCCCCAGCCCCGGGCGGTGGCTCTGGGAAGGAGCCAAGCCCCCGGCTCCGCTCGCCAAGCCGAGCGTGAAATGGGGACTCGATGGCCGCTGTCACCGCCCCGCTCCCCAGGGCCCTCTGTCACTCCCCGGGGATGGGAAAAGCTTTTCTGGGATGAAAAAAAAAGCTGGGGGTGCTGTGCTGCCCTCACCCTAAATCCCGCCCTTGTCCCAGCCCCACAGCTGCCGTTGACAGGTCCTTGTCCCCGTGTCACGCTGGCTGTCACCGTGGGTGGGGGTCTCCATCCCCCCTCTGGGTGACACGGCTGCGACCCCGGAGCAAAAGGCAGATTTTCCCCAGTTTCTCCCCAAGGATGAGAGTCCCTGAACATCCCTTTTTGGGGAAAGCGAGCCACTGGCAGCGCGTCCTGCTTGGGGACCGAGCCGGGAAACCCCGCGGGGCGGCCGCGCTGTCCCCTCGGGGAGGGACACGGGGCTGCCGGGGCCACGCGCGGCCGGATCTTTGGAAATGCCGAGAAATCCCCGTGGGCAGAAGGCGACTTGGGACACAAATCCCAAATCCACCGAGCGTCCCCTTCCCCTCCCACCCACCCCCGCAGCCCCCGGGCTGGGCGACCCCCGGCTGCGGGGAGGGGACGGCGGTGGCGCAGCGGGGGCACTGCGGATCCCGAGGGCCGGCTCAGCATTCCCGGGAGCGCTTTCATCCCTCGGGAACATCCCCCGGGAGAGGCCGCGGGGGCTGCCAGAGCCGCAGGGGTTAAGGCTGGAGCTGCCTCGGGTGGGTGGCACGTCGTGGCGACAAGGCTGGAGTGAGGAGGAGGAGGATTGGGGAGGGAGGGGAGAAGGGAGGAGAGGGAGGAGGAGGAGGAGGAGGAGGGGGAGCGGGGACTGTGCGGCTGCGAAGGCGCCGGGCGAGCGAAGGGTGAAGGGCTCTGCCCGCCGCCTCCAGCCCTGAGGGTCAGCGTGGCCGGAGGGTCCTGCTGGCCCTGTCCCCGTCCTAAACGACAAGGACAGACCCCGCCAGCGGTGACAGCTCCGAAGCCACCCGGCCTTTTGTCTGCCAGCCGAGCCAGATGTGCGGGCAGCTGTGGCGGGGGGTGGCAGGCGGTGACAGCGGCGCCGGGGGACGGGGACAGACTCGGAGGGTGAGTTGGGGGCCACCGCCGTGGTTTGGGTTTTGGGCCGGGGGTGACTTTGGGGGGGCTCCTGCGCTCTGCAGCACCGAGCCGGCGCCTCGGCAGCTCGCTCGGGGTTGTTTTTTGTTTTTTGTTTTTTTTTTTTTCCCATTCCAGAGCTTTGCTTTCCCTGCTCGATGGTGGGTTTGAGGAGAAATGGTGCGTTTGGAAATAAACGGGGTGGGGAAGAAAACAGGGAATGGACGGAGAGAGGCGCTCCGGGGGTGGGGGGATAAAGGGACGGGAGGCAGGCAGGGATGGATCCCAGGTAACAGCGGGGAGCTGCAATCCCGCTCCTGGAAACTCCTCCGGGATCGAGCGGATCCTCAGCCCGGCACGGGTGGGAGTGGGGGGTGACGGCGGCGGGCCCGGGGGTGATGCGCTGGTCACGGAGCCGCCGGCGGGGCTGGAATCCAGGGATGCTGGCAGGATGCGATCCGGGCGGGAGCGGCGCTTCCCGGCCATTAACCCCTCGGTGCCCGAGCGACGCGGAAAATGTGACGGGAGGGACATTGGGTGTGAAACAGAGAAAGAACGCGGTCCTTGCGGCTCCTGCCCAGCCCTCCTTCACCTGCTCGGCCACCCCGGGGAGGGGACAGCCAGCCGAGGAGGGGGGACAGCAAAGGCAATGGCAAAGGACACGTCGGGGACAGCCGTGGTGTCATTTTGGTGTCATTTTAATGTCATTTTTCCTGCTTTCTGTGCCGGTGCCGTGTTTACCTCCCCCCGCTGCCCAGCCCTGCCCCTCCCCGCCGCGGCTGCACCCGCCCGCAGTGCCCGGGTCCCTGTGCCAGCGCCCAGCCCTGCCCGGGGCTGAGCCCAGCCCTGCCCGCGGCTGAGCCCCGCCGGCCTGGAGAGCCCCGGGGCGACCCCGGGAGCCGCTCCGGGAAAGGGCCCGGGGCCGGCAGGGACCCCGCGCTCCGTGTGTGGCTGAGCCAGCGCTGCCCTCGCCTCTCCCGGTGCTCAGCCCGGCCCTGGCTTCTCCCAGAGCCTGGAAAAAGGGATTGGAGGCAACCAGGAAGAGCGGGAGAAGCCCTGGACACGCAGGGCCGGTCCCAGTGAGAGCCCGGAGGGGCGCGGGGCGTGCGGGGGGCCGGGAGAGGCGCCTGGGAGCGGCGTTCCCGGGGATGCTGTGCCTGGAGCTGCAGGTGGGCGCTGCCATCGGGATCCGCTTCCTCCAGCCTGGATGTGCCAAGGCTGGCAGCGCCGGAGCCACACGCGGGTGTCACCTCTGTCCCCTCCCGTGTCCCCTCCGTGTCCCCTCCTCGGGACGCGGCGCTGGTGCCGAGCCAGGACCCGGCCCTGCGTTGCCCGGAGCCCCGATCCTGCAGGCTGGGTGTGGGCAGAGCCCCTGGAAAAGCTGGGATGGGAATGGCTCATCCCTGCCTCCCCCAGCCCGAGCCCGCGGTGACAGGAGGAGGCTCAGGACAAGATTCCCCGTCCTGGGGATTGTCCTGGGATGTCCCTCAGGTCACTCCTGGCACATGGGGCTGCACCTCCCGGCTCCAGCCCTGGCTCCCTGTGCCAGAGGATGCCGATCCCGCCCTGCTGAGGCTTGTCCTGGCATTCCCGGCTCTCCGTGTCCCCTCTGCGGGCAGTGGGAGCGGCTTTGTCGCCTGCTGGCACCGCTGGAAGTGGCAGAGCAGGATCGGGATCTGAGGGCCGGGCTCGGCCTCTGCTCCTCAGCCGTTCCCAGCTCTTTCTTTAGCTGGGATCTCTCTTCCCAATCCCAACCCTTTTGTTTGGCTGGGATCTCTCTTCCCATTCCCAACCCTTTTGTTTGACTGGGATTTCTCTTCCCATTCCCAACCCTTCCCTTTTGATGGGATCTCTCTTCTCATCCACAAAGGAAAAGCGGGAGCTGAGCCGTGCCCAGAGCCTGTGGGATCCCTCTGGCACAGGGAAAAGGGCCAGGAATTCTGCAGGACCCCGATCCGACCCCATCCCGACCCCATCCAGCCTCGGAACTGCAGGAATTCGCTTTTCCCAAAACCCCGCGGGAATTTGAGCTGGAATTACCCCCTTGAGGGTTCAGAGGAGCTGTTCCCATTCCCATGGAATTCCCATTCCAGAGGTGGAGCAGCGCTCCCGCCGCCCTGCCCAGCCACGGCTCCTTCTCCTGAAGCCCAGGGATCATCCCTGCTCCTGCTTCCAGCTGGAAAAACATTTCCGTGCCGTTCAGGGACGTGATCCTGGATTTCCTGCCTAGGACAGGGATTGGGGGAATGCTGGGAATGTCCAGAGCTGGCGTGGGAGAGGTTGGGAATTCCACCCGTGCAGGTGAATCCCAAACACGAGGCTCTGCCCCTTTATTCCCAGATTTTCTCCTGGATCACCCTGGTCATTAATGCCTCTTCTCTTCCCTGGGACATTCCATGGGATGACATTCCCGATGTCCCAAAGTGCCAGTCCAGGACACAAAAATTCATCACCACCCCCACTTCTGCTCCCAGATCCCTTTTCCAGGACATGAAGGAGCTGTTCCCGCTGTCTGTTCCCAATCCCGAGGTTCCAGCCCCTGGAATGAGGGCTGGGATCTCTCTCTCCCCCGTGAATTTGGTTTTATGGGATTATTCCCAAGTCAATAATTCCCAGCCCAGCTCGGGAAGGAGAATCCCAATCCCAGCTTCTGCTTCCCGCCAGGGCATCGGGATGAGCAGGAAAACGGGATGAGTTTAAAACTCCTGAAATTTGGGGGTGTTCCCTGCGGATAAAGCCCCGCACTGGGATTTTGGGGTGGAATTTTGGGATTGGGATCGCTGCTCTGGAGTCGGGGGATAAACCTGGATAAACCTGGCCACTTCCAGCATCCATTTATGGAGGACCCAGGCAGCCTCTGGAATTCCCAGCAGCATTCCAGGCCATCCTTTTATTTATGGAAGGCTTTGGAAAAGGCGGATCCAGCGCCTGAGTTTCAGGATTTTTTTGGAATATCGCCTCGGGAGCCTTTGCTGTCCCCTCTCCATCCATCCAGGAGATCTTGGGGATCATTTCCATGAAAATTCCCACAGATTCCAAGGTGGGATAGGGGCTGGAAAACCCCGGCCCCCCTCCGAATCCTGGCAGTGGGAGCTGTTTGCAAACACTCGGGAAAAGCAGGAATTGTGCGGCGGCTCTGTTTGGAGCGCGATCCCGGATAACAAATAAATATGGGAAAAATTGGGATCCGTTCCCAGACAATTCACAAAGGCCTTAATTGAGACTGAAGTCTGGGGCTCTTCTCACCCAGACTGGATCCATAAATTATTCGGGATAAATTATTTGGGATAAATTATTCAGGATAAATTATTCACCAGCTCTGCTCGGAATTAAGGCTGGGTTTTCCCTCCGGGAATGATTCTGGATCTTCCTGACCCTCTCCAGGCTCTGGAGTCTCCCAGTCTCTGTTAAAAATCCCATTTTTAATGGAATTTAGAACGATCCCTACCAAAAAAAAAAAAATCAATCCCGGGTGAAATTTGAGAGCTGGTGCTTTGTCCTTCCTGGTGGCCAAAATGAGGAGAATCCAGGCTGGGAAAAAAAAAAAAATTGGATTTTGGGGGAAGAGAGAGGCTTTACTAAGGAATTTTAAATGAGTAATTTGGAATCAGCAGGAAGAGGGGTTTTGCATCTTAACCATCTTTTCCCAAAGGATCAGAGCAGCCTGATCCAGATCTTTTTTAGGAAGGAAAAAAAGCAGCTTTGCTTCCCTGATTCCCAGCAGAACCTCTGGGAATAAAGAGGGGGGGAAAAATCATTAAAAGTACAAATTCTACCTGGAAAAAGGGAGGGAAAAAGGGATTTTTCCTATTTTTGATCAATTAAAAATGCGTCGATTTGGTCTGTGCCAGGAGAAGCTTTTCCAAAGCTTTTCCATGGTGTGGTTGTCACCCTTTCCTTACATTTCAAGGAATATTTTGGCTGCTCCAAGCGGCGTTTGATGCCTCATCAAAGCCTCTCCCTCGCCTTGAAATCCCAAAAAAAAAAAAAGGAAATAGGGCGGTGCCTTTGATCCCGATCTGCAAATCGCTGCGGAGCCGCTCTTTTCCCAGGAATGTTCGGATTCCCATGGAAAATTCTGAGCTCGGTCCCATTTCTGAGTCACTTTTCCCAACTCCCACGAGCTCCCGGGATTGGTTGTACCAAGCCTGGCTCTGGGAAGCTCCGGCATTCCCGAATTCCCGGAGTTTGGCGGGATTCATCCCTTTGGAAGCACCCAGAGGCAGGATCAGGGTCAGTCCTTCAGAATTCCAGGTCCCTGAATTTCTATCCACGCTGAAATCCCACGCTGGAATTCCCTTTCCATGGAATTCTTGGGGGGAAAAAAAGGATTTCCGGGGCATTTTCCAGCTGTTTTTATGGCTCTTTAATAATTCCTTGGCTCCCTTTTTCCCAGTAAAATCCTCTTGGGAAGAGCTGCTTCCTTGGGCAAGGTTGTCCTCCCTGGCTTGGCCATGGATTTTCCCAGTTTTCCTGGAATTCCCAAGATGCTGAAAAGATGGGAGAGCAGGAATTTCTCCTGCTGTGCCCACAATCGTGTTGGGAAATGGATTTGGGAGATGGATTTGGGAAGAGGATTTGGGAAATGGATTTGGAAAAGGGATTTAGGAAATGGATTTGGAAAATAGATTTGGGAAATGGATTTTGGAAATGGATTTGGAAAATGGATTTGGTTCCATCAGGAGCCCTGGAGGTCTATGGGGACAGGGATCAGCTTTTCCTGCTGCATTTCCCAGGTTTTCCTGTTTCCTGTTGCAGAATCCCTGGAAACGGAGGGATTTTTCCATGGGAATGAGGGGGATGAGCAGCTGGGATGTTCCTTGGCTCTCCAAAGCTTTTCCTTCCTTCTCCAGGGCCGTTCCAGCTCCAGCTCCAAACCCAGCGGTGTTTGAGCTCACCCTGGCTCATCCCAGTTTTTCCTCCATGGATTAATTCCCTTTCCCCCCCTCTCCCAGTGCTCAGTGGGACGATTTTATTCCAGATAAACTGGAAATGGAATTTTGCGGGAATCAGGGAGGGTTTTTTCCACCCGGTGGGCGCAGAGGGGATGCGCAGGATCCACATCCCGCTGGAAAATCCCTCGCTGGGAGCCCCGGGAGAAGCTCAGCCCCCAAAATTCCATAAAAACAGCGCTGCTCCATCCCCTCCCCAGCTCCCCGAGCCTTTCCAGAGGGATTTGCCTCCATCCCACGGATCCGCTCCGTGCCCGGGGAGGGGGTGAGGCAGCCCCGGAGCCGTGCCTGGCAGTTGCCATGGCAACCGTACGTTTTCCTTAGGATTCCTAATGACTCCTTGGCATCCGCGCCGATCCACGGCTTTTTTCGGGATGCTGGAGGTTGTTCCCCTTCCTTGGTGGGGCTGGATCCGCTTGAAAAGCCTGGATTTGATATTTTCCCGTTTTTTTTTTTCTGCTGGAGATTCCCTCCTTTCCGCCCTGCCCTGCGGCCAGCGATTCCAGACTCGGAATTTGTCGGGAATTGGGAGCTGGGTCGCCTCGGGCTGTCCCCTGCCGTCGGGACCTCGCGTCCTTGTGGAATTCCAGAGTCCTTGTGGAATTCCAGAGGCATCCCAGCCCTGGAGCAGCGGCTGTGGGATCCAGGGATCCCCAGGGCGGGATCGGCTCCCACAGGAGAATCCCGGATCCTGCAGACATCCCCTGGCTGGGATGTGATTCCAAGGGGTTTGGTCATTCCAGGCCTTTCCAGCATCCAAGGAGACCGGAATGCTCCAGGAGAAAAACAGGGAGAGGCTTCCCTGGGATTGGGAATGGCTCTGATCCCACAGGTGCCATCCTGAGCTGGAATTCCGTGGGAGCAGCCCTGGGAGTCTCCCTGCTCTTTGTGACCCCATCCCAGCGCCCATTCCTGACGCTGCAATTCCCTGGAATCGCTGCCCCATCCCTGCCTCCCCTTCCTCCGGGAGGAGCAGTTTCATCCATGGATGGAGAGACAAAAAAGCTGGAAGCGGGAAGGGCCCGGCGGAGCATCCGCGCCTGAGCGAAATTCCTGGTTGTCCAGCAGAATTCCCATTTCTCCAGTGAGATTCCCAGTTCTCCAGGGAGATACCCGGTTCTCCAGCAGAATTTCCAGTTCTCCAGTAAAATTCCCAGTTCTCCAGGGAGATTCCCGGTTCTCCAGCCCTCTCCAGCCTCTTCCCTGTGCAGCATTCCCACCTGCAGCAACAGCGCTGAGCCACAGGAACATTTTGACCAACCACAAAAATATTTTTCCCAACCACAGGAACATTCTTCCCAACCACAGGAACATTTCTCCCAACCACAGGAACATTCTTCCCAACCACAGGAACATTCTTCCCAACCACAGGAACCTCTGGAGAAACACCAGGAGCGCTCCCTCCATGGGTTGGGATTTAATCACACCCAGGGAATCATTCCCGGGTTTTTTTTTCCCCACTTTTAAGAACCTGGATTTCCACTCCCGGCCCTCCCTCCCTGTCTGGGGGAAGTGGAAGGAGCCTGGATTTATCCCTCCGGAGGGAATCCCACACCAATGCCGCGCCGCAGGAATATTTCTTCCCAAAACACCCCGAGGGGCCGCGCTCCCGGCCATTCCCAGCCTCCGGATCTGGGGGCTGGGAGGTTTTTCCCCAATCCAGGATCCTGGAATGCCGGGAGCCGCCTTCTGCAGCGTTTCCAGCGCCCCAGTGGGAGCGGATTGCTCGGGACGCGCTCCCCGGCCCCTGTGTCCTCTGGATCCCACAATTCATGGAAAACCACGTGGATTTGGGAGCTCAAATCCTTTGACATTCCCGGGAGCGTCCTGTCCCCATCCCGCTGCCCTTGGAGGGGGAAGGGGAAGGCGGGGGAGGTTTGGGGGGAGCTGCTCTGCAAATGAGGCGGCGTTAATGAGGAATTAATTATCGATCGTTCCCGATCCGCTGGGAAGGTCGCTGGGAATGACACAGCAGCGTCCCTGCTGTGCCCTGCGAGGAGCAGCGCTGCTTTTATGGAATTCTGGGGAGCTGAGCCCTTCCCTGGGCTCCCAGAGAGGGATTTTCCAGCGGGATGTGGATCCTGAGCCTTCCCCCTGCACCCACCGGATTGGAAAACCCGGCTTGGTCCCGGCAAAATCCCACAGCTCCTGTAGGGAATGGGATGGGATGGGATGGGATGGGATGGGATGGGATGGGATGGGATGGGATGGAGATCCTGGTGTTCCCCAGCAGGTGAGATCCATTGTCTGATCCATTCCTCATCCATTCCCAATGTATTTCTGGGAAATATTCTGGGAATGCACCTGCGACCTCTTCTGCCCGGATGGGAAGGGGCCGGATTGGGAAATTCCATGGAACCAGCCCTGTGTGGGAGGAAAAACGAGCTAAGGCTCTGCAAATCATAAAAAAAAAAAAGAGGTGGCAGGGGGATAAATACCCCAAAATCAGTTTTTTCCTCCTCCCCCATCCCCTTTCTTCCTGGAATGTTCTTATTTGCTGTTGGAAATGTGGGATTTGGGATCGGGGATCCGCAGGCACAGCCGGAGTTCAGCTCCTGCTGCAGCCCGGAGCCGCTGCCAGGAGCTGGAGCTGCTCCCAAAAATGCAGAGAGCTGCAGCCCAGCGCTGCTCAGGGGGGTAAAAAAACCTGGATTTTCCAGAGGGAAGGACAATCCAGCTGAAATTCCATCCCCCTAGTCCCGGATTTCTCCAGGGGCAGAGCTCAGCCAGCTTTTTTCCCCGTGGAATTTGGACAATTCCAAATGCTCCAGGTAAACCCCATGGCCTGAGGCTCAGGGATAAAATGAGATGGCTCCAGGGATTCCTGGCTGAAAATCATGGCTTTGAGGCTTTCCCGGCTGAAAATCACAAATTCGAGGTTTCCCGGCTGAAAATCATGGATTCGAGGTTTCCTGGCTGAAAATCATGGCTTTGAGGCTTCCCACAGCGCCACACGCAGGGGACAAAGCTGTCGCCTCCGGGGCTTTTGTGCCACCCCGAGGCAGCTCCTGCGGGGGCAGGGAGGGACGATCCTCATGGATTTCACTCCTGGATTTCACTCCCGGATCCCCTCCTGATCCCGGCCGCGGTCCGGGATGTCCCGGGAAGAGCTGGAAGCCACCCCAGGAGCTGTCGCTGTCCCCTCCCCGGCGCTGCTCCCTGATGAGGCCCCGCTCCCGATTTTTCCAAGCGGAGGAGGGAGAAAGGCCGGGAAAATCCCGGGGGATTTATCCCGCCAGGAATGAACCTTTGGAAAGGCCGAACTCCAAAAGCTGAATTTTAGAGAAGGGACCAAGCCCAGGGACCTGAGCATCCCCAACGCTCCCTCGGCGTCCCGCGGGATGGGATGTGCGATCCCTAGGGAATGACTGCGGGATCCCAACCCCTCTGGAATGTGCAGTTTGCAGCCGGGAGGGCCGAATTCTGCCCCTTTTTTCCCAGGCTGCAGGCTGAGCCGGGATCGGGGAAGCCACAGGAACCCGCGGGAGCGTTTGGAGGGGGAAAAACCACAACCAAAAAAAACCCAACAATTCCAGAGCCGGGACAACAATTCCAGAGCCGGGACAACAATTCCAGAGGCAAACCAACAATTCCAGAGCTGGGACAATTCCAGAGGCAAAACAATTCCAGAGCCAGGACAACAATTCCAGAGCCGAGACAACAATTCCAGAGGCAAACCAACAATTCCAGAGCTGGGACAATTCCAGAGGCAAAACAATTCCAGAGCCAGGACAACAATTCCAGAGCCGAGACAACAATTCCAGAGGCAAAACAACAATTCCAGAGCCGAGACAACAATTCCAGAGGCAAAACAACAATTCCAGAGCTGAGACAACAATTCCAGAGGCAAAACAATTCCAGAGCCGGGACAACAATTCCAGAGCAGGGACAACAATTCCAGAGGCAAAACAACAATTCCAGAGACGAGACAACAATTCCAGAGGCAAAACAATTCCAGAGCTGGGACAACAATTCCAGAGGCAAAACAACAATTCCAGAGGCAAAACAATTCCAGAGCCGGGACAACAATTCCAGAGCAGGGACAACAATTCCAGAGGCAAAACAACAATTCCAGAGCCGGGACAACAATTCCAGAGGCAAAACAACAATTCCAGAGCCGGGACAACAATTCCAGAGGCAAAACAACAATTTCAGAGCAGGGACAACAATTCCAGAGGCAAAACAACAATTCCAGAGCAGGGACAACAATTCCAGAGGCAAAACAACAATTCCAGAGCCGGGACAACAATTCCAGAGCTGGGACAACAATTCCAGAGCCGGGACAACAATTCCAGAGCCGGGACAACAATTCCAGAGCCGGGACAACAATTCCAGAGCCGGGACAACAATTCCAGAGGCTGGAAGCGCCCGGATGAGCACACACCAGGCTGATTTCCCAGCCCTGCTCATTAAATTCCAGCCGGAGAGAGGCCGGGAAGCGCCGATAAGAGGCGGCCGCTGCCCCCCGAGCTCTTCGCTGCTCCCGGCTGCGTTTTTATCTCCTGGCTGCCTCCCAGACAAGCAGGAATATCAGGAATCACGTTATCGCCCTCTCTGCCCGCGGAGAGGCAGGAGGATGGGGGGAAAAAAAAATTAAAAATCCCATCCTTGTGCACAAAACAAGGATTAAGTGGGGGGAGAAATCGCTGGAAAAGGTGGCGGAGCAGTGTGGCGGTGCTGGTGGGTTTGGAGCGGATTCTGCCGATCCTGGTGGCTCCAAACCCTGTCCAGCCCGGCCTTGGACACTTCCCGGGGTGGGGAAAGCTGTGCCAGGGCCTCGCCACCCTGGCAGGGAAGGATTCCTTCCCAAAATCCCATCTAAACGCACCCTCCTTCCGCTGGGAAAAGCTCCGAGGAAACGCTTCCAAAGTTGCTTTTCCCGAGCAAAAATCCCAGCTCAGACCTCGGCAGGGACTTTGCCAGGTGTTCCCTGACTCGTGGAAATGTTGTTTGGTTTTTTTTTTTTAGGGAATAACATCCCAAAATGGCAGCTGGAGGCTGACACAGGGTGGCACACGGGGACACGTGTGGGGACATCGCGTCACCCTCGGGGCTGGTGTTGGGTTTAGGGGGGTGAAGCTGCTGGAAAGGGGGGTGGGAATGGCCTGGTATCCCAGGAAAACCTTCCCATCCCAGGAACATCCCAGGAAAACCTTCCCATCCCAGAAACATCCCAGGAAAACCTTCCCATCCTGGGAAAAGCCTTGTAATTCCAGGAAAACCTTCATATTCCAGGAAAACTCTCATATTCCAAGAAAACCCTCCCATCCCAAGAACAGCCTCGTATCCCAGGAACAGCCTCTTATCCCAGGAAAACCTTCCCATCCCAGGAAAACCTTCCCATCCCAGGAATATCCCAGGAAAACCTTCCCATCCTGGGAAAAGCCTTGCAATTCCAGGAAAACCCTTCCATCCCAGGAACAGCCTCGTATCCCAGGAAAACCTTCATATTCCAGGAAGACTCTCATATTCCAAGAAAACCCTCCCATCCCAAGAACAGCCTCGTATCCCAGGAAAATCCTCTTATTTCAGGAAAACTCTCATATTCCAGGAACAGCCTGGTACCCCAGGAAAACCTTCCCATCCTAGGAACAGCCTTGTAATTCCAGGAAAATTCTCACATTTCAGGAACAGCCTCGTATCCCAGGAAAACCCTCGGATCCCAGGAAAACACTCCCATCCCAGGAACAGCCTTATATTCCAGGAAAACTTCCATATTCCAGGAATACCTTCCCGGCCTGGGAAAAGCCTTGTAATTCCAGGAAAACCCTTCCATTCCAGGAAGAGCCTCGTATCCCAGGAAAATCCTGTTATCCCAGGAAAATCCTCTTATTTCAGGAAAACTCTCATATTCCAGGAACAGCCTTATATCCCAGGAAAACTTCCATATTCCAGGAATACCTTCCCGTCCTGGGAAAAACCTTTTAATTCCAGGAAAACCCTTCCATGCCAGGAACAGCCTCGTATCCCAGTAAAACCCTCATATTCCAGGAAAACTCTCATATTCCAAGCAAACCCTCCCATCCCAGAAAAACCCTCCCAACCCCCCGCCTCGGGAACACGCAGCCCCGCAACCGCCGAGCACCAAAACCGCGCGGAATGTCTGAAAACGCCGCCGAGACACGAAGCTTTCCCTGCGGCAGCTCCTCGAACCCATCTCCCACCTCCAGCCCGGGGCTCCCGGAGCTCGGGGTTTCCATGGAGCCGCGGCGGCCGCGGGGCTCGGCCCGGGCATACAGATGAGGGGCGAGGGGGGGCGGTTGCCACGGTGCCGGCGACATTCGGGGCCCTTCATCCCTTTATTTATTTCTCCTTTGTCCCTCTCTTTATCTCTTCTTTGTCCTTTATTTCTCCTTCATCCCTTTATTTATTTCTCCTTTGTCCCTCTCTTTATCTCTTCTCTGTCCCTTCATTTCTTCTTTGTCCTTTATTTCTCCTTCATCCCTTTATTTATTTCTCCTTTGTCCCTCTCTTTATCTCTTCTCAGTCCCTTCATTTCTTCTTTGTCCTTTATTTCTCCTTCATCCCTTTATTTATTTCTCCTTTCCCCTTGCATTTGTCCTTTGTCCCGTTTTATTTCTTTTTTGTCCCTTCATTTCTCTTTTCTCCCTTTACATTCTCATTTTTCCTTGTATTTGTCCTTTTTCCTTGTATTTGTCCTTTTCCCCTGTATTTGTCCTTTTTCCTTATATTTCTCCTTTTTCCTTGTATTCCTCCTTTTCCCCTATAGTTCTCCTTTTCTCTTGTATTTCTCCTTTTTCCCTGTATTTCTCCTTTGTCCCTTTTGATTTCTCCTTCTTCCCTTCCTTTCTCCGTTCATTTTCCCTGCCGAGGTTCCAGCCGGGAGCTCGGCGCCGTTCCCGCGCCGGGGTTTGCTCGGAGTTGGGAGATGCTGGGGAGTCCAGGTTTCCTTGTTTCAGTGGGATTTTGGGATGAAATCCGCCCCTGGGAGGAGCTGGGATGGAATTCCCACAGAATCCGTGGCTGCTCCATCCCTGGGAGTGTCCCAGGCCAGGCTGGAGCACCCTGGGATCATGGGAAGTGTCCGTGCCCAGGGCAGGGCTGGGAATGGGATGATCCTTGAGATCTTCCAACCCAAACCACTCCAGGATTCCATTAAAAAATCCCAATTTCAGGATTCCTGACTCATTCCCAGCCTGCAAATTCCCACAGAATCTGTGGCTGCCCCATCCCTGGCAGAGTCCCAGGCCGGGCTGGAGCACTCTGGGATAGTGGGAATTCCTTACCCATGGCACTGGATGGGATTTAAGGTCCTTTCCAACCCCAAACCATTCCAGGATTCCACAAATCCCATGGTAATTCCCTCCCCCCCCCAGGCAGGATCCTGCTCCCAGCATCCAACTCCCCCCAGGGGCTGGGTGGAGATGGAAAAACGGGAATGGGTGAGGGAAGGATTTTCCCACAGCATCCGAGGGCCACTTCCCATCTGCCCGTGCCGGGGGGTGACAGGGACGGGAAGGTCCCACTGTGCCCGGCGTGTGGTGGAGCTGGAGAGGCTGGGGAAGACGGAAAAATGGGAGAAGCTGGGGAAGCTGGAGAAAATGGGGAAGATGGAGGAGAAGATGGAGGAGAAGATGGAGGAGAAGATGGAGGAGAAGATGGAGGAGAACATGGAGGAGAACATGGAGGAGAACATGGAGGAGAACATGGAGGAGAACATGGAAAAACTGGAGAAATGGAAGAAAATGGGGGAAATGGAGAAGCCAGAGAAGCTGGGGAAAATGGGGAATCCAGAAAAGATGGAGAAGCTGGGGAATCCCAAGATGGAGAAGCTGAGGAATCCAGGGACTGCAGAGAAGATGGAGAAGCTGGAAAAGCTGGAGAAGCTGAAGAGCAGCCCCAAGCTCAGCTCACTCCAAGATCTCCCCCAGTGAGGCCCTGGGAGCCGCCATCCCTCGGGAATGTCGCACACGGGACCAGCAGCGACAGCGGGCAGGGCCACCCTGTCCCCACCAGGCTGGAGGTGCCACCACCCCTGCAGGAATTCCGGGAGCTGCTTCCCAGGCAGAGCGGGATCAGCCCCATCCTTTCCTGGGATTTCTCCCCCTCAGCTGGGATCACTCACTGCCAAAGCTCTTCCTTGTCTCCCAGTTTGCTCCTTTCCATGAATTTTAGCCCCAAGTTTTCCCAAATCCACCATTTCCCCACAAGTTCCCATCCTGTGACTCACACAATCCCCTGGATTTTCCCGTATCCAAGATTTCTCCCAGGCAGCCGTGCTGCAACCCTGCCCTGTGCTGGGAAAAACGGGATAAAATCCAATTATGGACAAAACCAGCACAGCTGGAGGGGTTTTCCCTGGAAAACCAGGGTTGGAACCAGGCGCCTTTTCCAGCTTTTCCTCCACACCTCAAAGAAAAGAAATAAAACCCCCCCAAATTCCTCCATAATATTTGTTTTTTAAGGAGAAAAGATTCCTGAGATATTTGAACAGCTGGAGACTTTTACAGACCCGAAAACGCCGGAGCACTTAAAAGGAAAGGTGTGGATCCATCAGAGGGAAGCGGGAATCGATGGATCCATCCTTTCCTTCATGCTGCTTCTGCAGGAGCCGCTTTCAAAGCAGCAGGGAAGGAGGGAAAAGAGCGGGATCGATCCGGGAGGAGTGGATGTGGAATAAACTCGGCTCGGGAGCCCTTTCCAGGGAGAGCACAACGGGGATAAAACTGAAACTTTGCTTTTTCCACTCTTTTAATGGGTTTTTTTTTGGTTTTTTTTTTTTTTTCCCCTGCTGGGTGAGAGGCTTTTAAGGGGAAAAAAAAGGTTGGATTGGGGTCAGCATTGGGCGGGAGAGCTGGAGGAAATCATGGATTGGGAGAGGGGCAGGAGATGCCGGGGGGTTCAAACCCACCCCAGCCCCACCCTGAGAATTCCCGGTGTTTGGGGGATGTTTTTCCCTAAGGAATATCCCATTGGAGGGCTGCAAATGGGGCTGGAGCTCCTGGATGGGGGAATTTGGAGCTGGGGAGGGTGAGGAGCAGGGAGCAGAGCCTGCACAAAGATTATTTCCACGGAAAATTATTCCCATGGAAAATTATTCCCAACTCCCACAGCTCTGGCTCTGCTCAGCCACAGATTCAGGGGCTGCTGGGGGTCCTGGGCAGATTCCATGGGATAATTCCACCCAGATTTTCTGGGATGAGAAGGCACAGAAAATGCCACTGATATAAAGTGGAATTCATGGATTTGTTCTGGGGATCCTGGGCAGATTCCATGGGATAATTCCCCCCAGGTTCTCTCAGATGGAAGGGCACAGTGAATGCCACGGATATAGAACAGAATTCATGGATTTGCTGGGCAGTTTTGAGGGCACTGGGGGTCCCGGGCAGGGTCCTGGGGGTGCCATCCTCAGGTTTTTACCTCCCCAACCTGTCCCTTGTCCCTGCCCCTTGTTCCCCACGAGCCCAAACCCTCCTCTAACCCAACTCTGCTGCTTTTCCAGGAATGACCCCGAGGAGGAGCCCGGAAGATGCAGCCGAGCACAGGAACGACTCCTTTGGAGAGGAAGAAGAGGCCCAGCTCTGACTGAGGTGCCCCCAGCGCTCTGAGCTCCCATTTCGGGGGTGCCAGGCAGGGCCCGACGCTTCCAGGGGCTCGCATGGAGCATCTCCCGCCACAGGCGCCGTCCCCGCCTCGCCGTCACCGCTGTCACGCCGCGGCCAGCTCTGGATGCTCCCTGTGACCTTCTCCAGCCCAAAATGAGAGGCCTCCAGCCCAGCTGCCTCCTGCTGTGCGTGGTGGCCGCCAGCGCCATGCCCACGGTGCCCTGGCGCGTGGCGTGTCCCCCGCGCTGCGCGTGCCAGATCCGGCCCTGGTACACGCCCCGCTCTGCCTACCGCGAGGCGGCCACGGTGGACTGCAACGACCTCTTCATCACCTCGGTGCCCCCGGAGCTGCCCGAGGGCACCCAGACCCTGCTGCTGCAGAGCAACAACATCGCCAGGCTGGAGCAGGGCGAGCTGGGCTACCTGCGGAACCTGTCGGAGCTGGATCTGTCGCAGAACAGCTTCTCCGACATCTGGGATTTCGGGCTCAGGAACATGCCCCAGCTGCTCAGCCTGCACCTGGAGGAGAACCAGCTCTCCGAGCTGCCCGACAGCAGCTTCCCGGGCTTGGGGAACCTTCAGGAGCTCTACCTGAACCACAACCGGCTCCGCAGCATCGCCCCCCGCGCCTTCGCCGGCCTGGGCAGCCTCCTGCGGCTCCACCTCAACTCCAACCTGCTGAGGACGCTGGACAGCCGCTGGTTCCAGACGCTGCCCAGCCTGGAGATCCTCATGGTCGGGGGGAACAAGGTGGACGCCATCCTGGACATGAATTTCCGGCCCCTGGGCAACCTGCGGAGTTTGGTGCTGGCCGGGATGCAGCTGCGGGAGATCTCGGATTACGCCCTGGAAGGGCTGAGGAGCCTGGAGAGCCTCTCCTTCTACGACAACAAGCTGGCAGATGTCCCCAAGAGGGCTCTGCAGCAGGTGCCCGGCCTGAAATTCCTGGATCTGAACAAGAACCCGCTGCAGAGGGTGAAGCAGAGCGACTTCACCAACATGCTGCACCTCAAGGAGCTGGGCCTCAACAACATGGACGAGCTGGTGTCCATCGACCAGTTCGCCCTCATCAACCTCCCCGAGCTGACCAAGCTGGACGTCACCAACAACCCCAAGCTGTCCTTCATCCACCCCAAGGCCTTCCAGCACCTTCCGCAGCTGGAGACGCTGATGCTCAACAACAACGCCCTAAGTGCCTTGCACCGGCAGACGGTGGAGTCGCTGCCCAACCTGCAGGAGATCAGCATCCACGGGAACCCCCTGCGCTGCGACTGCGTCATCCGCTGGGTCAACAGCACCCGGCCCCGCGTGCGCTTCATCGAGCCCCAGTCCACGCTCTGCGCCGAGCCCCCCGACCTCCAGCGCCGCCACATCCGCGACGTCCCTTTCCGGGAGATGACGGAGCAGTGCCTGCCGCTCATCTCCGCCCGCAGCGTCCCGGCGCGCCTGGAGGCCGAGGTCGGTGACAACGTGGCCCTGCACTGCCGGGCGCTGGCGGAGCCGGAGCCGGAGATTTACTGGGTGACGCCGGCCGGGGTGAAGCTGCTGCCCTTCGGGGACGACGGGAAGTTCAAGGTGCACTCCGAGGGGACACTGGAGATCCGCGGGATCGCGGCGCGCGAGGCCGGGCTCTACACGTGCGTGGCTCACAACCTGCTGGGCGCCGACACCCGCGGCGTCCGCGTGCTGGTCAACCGCTCCTTCCCGCTGGGCCAGGCCGAGCTGGAGCTGCTGGTGGTGGACGTCCAGCCCCACCACGTCCTGCTGGCCTGGCGGCCGTGCCTCAACGCCGTCTCCTCCAACCTCACGTGGGCCAGCTCGGCGCTGGGCTCGCGGCTGGGCGCGGCGCGGGTCCCGGCGGGCACCCACAGCTTCAACGTCACCCGGCTGCGCCCCGACACCGAGTACCGGGCGTGCCTGCACGTCACCTTGGTGGCACCGCCGGTCAGGGTGGCCTGTGTCACCGCCAGGACTAAAGAGGCCACGCGGGGGATGCCGTGGGGACAGGGGACGCTGGTGGCGGCGCTGCTGCTGTGCCTGCTGCTCCTGGGGGCGGCGGCGCGCGCCGGAGCCCGGCGGGAATCGCTCCGAAGGGCCGGGGCTGTGCGTGTGGTTTATCCCGTGCAGCCCCGGGGACACCTCCTGGCCGTGGAGGTGCAGGCGGCGCCCCTGGAGTGCTGAGGGAGGACGGATTTTGGGGGGGGGTTCAACGGGATTTTGGGGTGGGTGGGGAGGCGGGAAAGGGTTTTTTAGCAAAAAAAAAAAAAAAAGACGGACGGTGGGGAAAAAATGGGATTTCGTGGACATGAGGAGCCTCAGGATCCATGGGAGAGGAGCCTCTGGTGGTCCTGGATCCGTGTGGAGGGGCTGGATTTGGCCATGGATTTCAAAAAAACCCGCTGGGAAGATGGGAGGGGATGGAGAACGCTGTGGGGACGATGCCCCGAGCGGGTGAAGAGCCATAAAAGGAACCCCAAATCTGCGTCCCCCTGGCACCAGGGACACCCCAGAGGTGTCACCTCCCTCACTGGACAGTCCTTGCCTTGGAAATACAAAAAAAACCACCCTTAAAAACCCTAAAAAGAAGAGGTTTCTTCCTTTGGATCTGTGTGGGGTCTGGGGTTTCTTTTTTGGAGCCTTGGGATCATCAAACAAAGCAATCCCAGTGTCACTTCCCCCGCTGGACAGTCCCTGCTTTGGAAATACAAGAAAAACCTGAAAAAAACCCTAAAACAAACAGGTTTTTTTTCCTTTGGGATCTGTGTGGAGTTTGGGGTTATTTCTGGGGGTTTTTAGGAGTGTTTGGATCATCAAACCAAGTGTCACCCCCTGCTCTGCCACTGCTGTCACCAGGGGGAAGCAGGAAGGGAGGATTTGGGATTAGAAGAATGGGAAATGGTGACGGTGACACTTCCCTGTGGGGCTGGATGGATCTTGGATCCCACAAGATCCCAAAAGTTTTGTGGATAAAGGGTAAACCAGGGGAGAAAAAAAAAAAAAAAAAAAGAAGAAAAACAGGAAGAGGGGAGGAAGTAGGAAAAAAAACCTGGGAATGTTGAGATGCACCGCTGGAATTTGGGATAGGGGGAAACCTTGGATTTGTGGGTTTGGAAAATCAGGAAAACCAACCCCCAGCCATGGGATGGTGTCCCTGAGCACCTTTTCCAGCCGGGAATGTGGATCCTGGAAGCAGGGAGAGCAGCAGGAGCTGGGCGTGGGTGCCCTCTAGTGAGCTCCACCTTCTCCGGGAGCCCTGATCCCGAAAAACAGCTGGAAAAGGGAGAAAAACTCCGCTCGGAATTGTCACGGGGACCGGGTGGGTGATCCCAGGGGAATGTCAGAGGAAATGGGATTGGGAATGGACTGGAGAACAAAGGGTCAAATCCAGAGGATTTACTGCTGCCATTCCCAAGGGATTTTGCAGACATTGGAAGGGGAAAAACCGGCCTGGATACGGGAAAAAAATTCCTAAAAATTCCAGAAAATTTCCTAAAAAAGGGGAAAATCTGTCTGGAAAGAGGAAAAAAATGTATTTGAAAAGAGGAAGTACCTGCCTGAAAAGAGGGAAAAATTTTCCTGGAAATGGAAAAAAATCTGCCTGGAAAGGGGAAAAACTCTGCCTGGAAAGGGGAAAAATGGGGCTTTAAAGGAATTATTTTATTCCCAAAAATAATGTGTTTTGTTTTTAAAGCCACTTTTCACTAAAAAATGAGTATTGTTTTAGCCTAAAGGATAGGTGAGGGCAGGTGGAACATCCCAAAATATCCCAAAGCTGCTGGAATTGAATCCTGCTGGACAGAGGTGACACAGAATAGATTTAAATACACAAAAAAAAAGAAATAGAAATTAAAGAGCCCAAGAAGAAAGAAAAATATAACATCATTATTATTTTTCCATCTCATTTGTGACCTGAGAGGTGTGGATTAAAAACTTGGATTTATTTCCCATCTGGGAGCAAGGAATTCTTCACCCTGCCAACCTTAAACAATAAAACACTTAGGAATAAAGTTATTTTTCTTCTCTCCAAAACAAATCCCCTGCCCTCCCACCATAAATATTTATTTCTGTTTTATATCTCTCGGCTCCAGAGGAATTGCACAAGTCAGGATTTATGGGAAAAAAAAAAAACATTCCAAAGGTTTCAATTTTTCCCACATCTGCTGTTCTGGGTCAGGAGAAAGAATCCCAAGGGATAAAATCAGGCTGAAGATGGGAAATTGGGAAAATTTCCAAGTTGGGGTTTTGATCTTGAGGTGATTTCCATGGAAAAGCAGATCCTGCAGAGGATTCTTGGTGGGATTAAATCTTTGTCTTCTTTGGTTTCACTGGCTGAGCTTTGCTATTGGGGTTTGAGTGCAAAAATCTTCATTTTGGGGTTATTTTAGGAGCAGAAGGCCCTGCTATCCCATAAAGATCCCGATGACCATCTTGATCCTGCAGACCGAGCTCTGCAATTGGGGGTTTCGTGCAAAAAAATCTATTTTTGGGGTTATTTTAGTAGTAGGTCCATGAAGATCCTGATGGCCATCCTGATCTCCTTCCTGCACACACTGAAATTGGGATTTGAGTGCAAAACACCCCTTCTTGGAATTATTTTAGGGTCAGAAGATCCTGCTACACCATGAAGATCCTGATGACCATCTTGACCTCCTTCCTGCACACAATGAAATTGGGATTTGTGTGCAAAAATCATCTTTCTGGGGTTATTTTATGAAGATCCTGATGGTCACCTTGATCTCCTTCCTGCACACACCACAATAGGAGTTTGAGTGCAAAAATCCAGATTTTGGGGTTATTTTATGAAGATCCTGATGACCATCTTGATCTCCTTCCTGCACACACCACAACAGGGGTTTGAGTGCAAAAACCCAGATTTTGGGGTTATTTTATGAAGATCCTGATGGTCACCTTGATCTCCTTCCTGCACGCACCGCAATGGGGGTTTGAGTGCAAAAAGTCAGATTTTGGGGTTACTTTAGGGGCAGGAAGTCTCCCTACCCCATGAAGATCCTGATGACCATCTTGATCTCCTTCCTGCATACGGGACACGGCGATCTCTTCTTCTTCAGCATCCTGGCACACCTGAAACAGGCCACCAGGTGAGCAGTCCTTCCGTGGACAATATTCCCATCCCGAGGCCTGTGCTGGCACAGGAAGCAGGGATTCAGCAGAGTTTTGATGCTCTCCAGAGATTCCACCTCCTCCTCTTTCTTCAGCTTGGCAAAATCCCGATTTTTCCCGTCCCGCGCCAAATCCAAGGACTCGATGGAGCCGCCGGGATCTGCACGGGGTTTGCTTTCTGCCAGGAAAAGGTGTTTGGGTTGGCCAGCCGGGGCTGAGATCGTCCTCCTGCAGTCTGGGACGTCCATCCCTTCATCCTGCTCCTGGTTTTCCATGGAATTGATGTTGGAAAGGGACAGGGAATGGGGCAGTTTGGGGCAGTCCCGGTACCAGTCCTTGCGCAGGGCCCAGCAGCGGAAGCAGTACCTTTTCCCCGGAGAGTTGAATTTCCTGCACTTGGAGCATTGCCAGCAATCCTGAGGGATTTAAGGCAAAAAAATTCCAGCAAAAAAAATCAATTTATTTTTGGGTTATTCCTCCTTTTAGCCGTGTGGGAAAAGCAGCAAGGAAGCCTTGTTAAAAAAATTTTATTTATGAGTGATTTATAAGCTGGAAAAACAACATTTTGTGGCTTGGGATTGATTCACCCCGGATCTGTCCCTCATGAATTCCTCTCCTTCCTCTCTCCTAGCCCTCTGGAAGAATCCAAGTTGGGGCAGTTTATTTTTATTTAATTTCAAGAGAATTTTCAATCTTTTGCTCAAAATTCAAGGGGAGAGCTCCTGGAATTTGGCAGGAATTTGTTTTCCAGGCTCACCCGTCACTTACCAGCTGTTGAATCTGCATAACTAATGGATTTATTAATTAATTTTCTCACAGAAAAGGGCAGGAGCTGTACAAGTGCAGAGCCAGGACTCAGCTGTCCAAAGCCAGGGACATCCCCAGTTATTCCAGGCTGGAAAACTCTGCTAAAAACCACTAAAATTCTGCTAAAAACCACTAAAATTCTGCTAAAAACCACTAAAATTCTGAGTTTTTGACCGATTATAAAGTTCTACTTGAGATTCCCAGGTCCCTTCCAAGGACAATCCTCCAGATTTCCATCCAGAGGACGACACGGAATTAAAATCTTATTAAAACCTTATTAAACCATGCCTGGGTATCAACATAACTTCACCCAGCCACTTTTTATTTTTGGAATCCCACAAGAAAATCAGCTTTTCCCACCCCAAAACCAGCAGCAGATGTGGGATGAGCCCTTCCAGCCCCAGGTAATCCCAAGGAATTCCCACCTCAGAAGCAGCCTCTGTGTCCGTGTCATCACTCAGGCACTGGGAATCCTCCAGCTCATCCAAGCACACATCCTCCTGGAATTCCAGGAAAGCATTGTCAGAGGGTGGGAATGTTGGAATATTCCCTATTTATTGTTTGCCTGGCACTGCACACCCCAATTAAAGGATTACAGCATCACCCTGCTCATTAAATCACTTCTAGAAGTGAATTAAAATCTGGTTTTGCAGTGTTTTTACCATGATCAGACTTCCCTCTTTGAGTCTTTAGCTGGACTCGATTTTTAAAAGCCTTTTCCAAACTTAATTCCATGATTTTTGATTTATAACTCTTGCAGGTACTGGTTAGAAACCCACTTAAGTTGCTGCGAGAAGTTTAATTCATCTTCAATTGATTTTATGCCTTGAAAAATTGAATTTAAACCAAAACCCAAGCAGGAAAACCATCAAACACATGAGGAATGGTGACAGCCTTTTCTAAACAGGATTTATCCTCTGGATGGGAACAGATCCAGCCTTTCCAAGGGCAGCAGAGCACCACGGGATGAATTAAAACAGAGAAAATTGTGCCAGAGGTACCTTGGTGTCACCTTCTTTGACCTCCTCACAGTCCAGCACTTCCACCTTGAGCCCAGCAGTGCCCTGGTCCAGGGGACACTCGTTGAGGAACCACAAGTCATCAGTGGTGTCTGAAACGATGGCAGTGTCAATGTCCTGAGGGGAAAAAAAAAATAAAATGAAATAAAAAAAAACCAGGAAAAATAATTTAGGAGCAGCTCCACACCCAGCACTGCCTCATTTTCCTCTCCAACAACCTCCAAAGCCCTGGGCACCTCACTGCCCTCAGAAACCCCCTTTGAAAATTTCTGCCTCACAGGCCCCCATTTTCCCACCTCACAAGTTTCCATTTTTAACATCTTCCCCTCACAGATTCCCTTTTTTCCAATTCCCACCTCACAAGTTCCCCCTTTCCCCCAGTTTCCACCTCACAGGCTCCCCTTTTCCCAACCTTTCCCCAATTTCCCCCTCACCAACTCAGTGTTTCCCAATTTCCACCTCACAAGTTCCCCTTTCTCTAATTTCCCCCTCACAGGTTTCCATTTTTAAAATTTTCACTTCTCAGATTCCCCTTTTCCCAATTTTCCCCTCACAGGCTCCTCTTTTCTCAATTTTCACCTCACAAGTTCCCCTTTTCACAACCTTTTCCCAATTTTCACCTCACAAATTCCCCTTTTCACAACCTTTTCCCAATTCTTACCTCACAAATTCCCCTTTTCCCAACCTCTTCCCAATTCTTACCTCACAAGTTCCCCTTTTCCCAACCTTTTCCCTATTTTTACCTCACAAATTCCCCTTTTCCCAACCTTTTCCCTATTTTTACCTCACAAATTCCCCTTTTCCCAACCTTTTCCCCATTTTTACCTCACAAGTTCCCCTTTTCCCAATTTTTACCTCACAAGTTCCCCTTTTCCCAACCTCTTCCCAATTTTTACCTCACAAATTCCCCTTTTCCCAACCTCTTCCCAATTTTTACCTCAAAAATTCCCCTTTTCCCAATTTTCACCTCACAAGTTCCCCTTTTCCCAACCTTTTCCCAATTTTTACCTCACAAATTCCCCTTTTCCCAACCTTTTCCCAATTTTTACCTCACAAGTTCCCCTTTTCCCAACCTTTTCCCAATTCTTACCTCACAAATTCCCCTTTTCCCAATTTCCACCTCAAAAATTCCCCTTTTCCCAACCTCTTCCCAATTTTTACCTCACCATCTCCCCTTTTTCCCACTTCCACCTCTTCCAGCTCCCCCTTCCAGCTCGGCCACCACCCTACAATGTTCACCCCAATAAAAAAAAGGGCAACTCCTGAAATCCAGGCACCTCTGAGGGCCTTGAGAAAAGAGTTTGGTCAATTAAAAAACCCTAAAATTCACCAACCACCCGATGAGAAAGGCCCAGAGTGGGAAAAAGGCTGAAAATCCTGGAGTGGGAAGGTGAAAGAGAGAAAAAAACAGAATATTTGATTTCCTTGGAAGCCAAAAGAGGAGAGGAAAAGGACACAAGGTCCCTCTTTACACACCTGGTTAGTCTGAATATCCGTGGATCCGTTACTCCGGGATTTGTAATTGCTTCTGAGATTCCCTAAAAACCACCACGGCAGCCCGGCCACATCCCATTCCTCAAAAACCAGGTCCAGCTTGGGCTTTTTGCTTTTGGAGAGGTTTTCTATCAAATCACTGTCTGGAAGAGCCAAGCACAGTCCAAGTCATTGGGTAAGAGACACCAGCAGAGAAAAAAATTGGGCTCAAATCTGATTTTTTTTTTTTTTTTTTACTTCTTGCATCAGGCTGAGAGCTCTGGGGTTTGGATGTCCCTAATCTGGCAAAAAATCCCTGTACAAGTCAGGGAACATCCCAGTGCTCCTGCACTTGGAAAAGCTGAGTTTAATTTAAAGTTTCACCACAAAAAAAAAAAAAAAAAACACTTCCCCAGCCAGCCCTGAGTGGGTTTTTTTGAGTGATTTAAAATGCAGAAAGGACCGGTTGGAATTCAGTTTGCTGCTCCTGAATTCCCAAAAAGTGGGATCCATCCTCCCCATGCTCCAGCCTGGGATCCCAAACTGAGCACTCTGCAAGGCTGGTTGGTAAATCCAGGGAATTTCCAGCTCTCCCATTGGAGCTGGAAACAATTTTTTCATTGATAAGGCTCTTTTGTACATCCAGGGAATTTCCCCCAATCCCATTTCAGCTGGAAATTTTTGCAAGGAGCTGTTTTTCCCACCTGAGGTTCCTCAAAACGAGAGAATAAAAAGTGGAAAAACAGGAAAATTGCTCCCAAAACTTCTGAAATCTCCATGTGTGACCCAGCAAAAAAAAAAAATCTCACGGGGGAAATGTCAAAATATGACAGATCCACTCAAAAATCCCCATTTTTGTTCAGTTCCCTGCTTGGTTTGCAGGGAATGACTGCAGCCAGCCCAGGCTGGGTTCTGTGAGCTCAGGAAGCTCCCTTGGGAAGGGGGATGGATCCAAAGATAATTCCAGCATTTAAAACACCCTCCAGCAAGGTCTGGAAGATTTTTTCTCATGGCATTACTCGGTGAGAGATGGGATTTTGGGGCTTAACCTGCCACTGCACTCAGAGCATTTATGCCAGAAAATAAAATATCTGTGGTGAACTTTGTAATTTCTCAGTCTTGAGCACCAAGATTTTTAATGATTTTATTCCAAACTAGAATTGAGTCCCTCCTCCAGCATTTTGCTG
Organism: Vidua chalybeata; assembly: GCF_026979565.1. Classification (NCBI taxonomy): domain Eukaryota; kingdom Metazoa; phylum Chordata; class Aves; order Passeriformes; family Viduidae; genus Vidua; species Vidua chalybeata. The sequence goes on from NC_071553.1 coordinate 4,109,491, forward strand.
CTGTGTGTCCCACACAGGTTTGTAAATAAAAGCTGTGACAATGCAGGAATTTGTCCCTCACCTCGACAAGTGTCACATTTGGGCTCTGAGGTAGCTGGAGCTGAGCTTTGGCTGTCACCCTCCAGGATGCCAGAGCCTCAGTCTTTAGCACCAAGATTTTTAATGTTTCTATTCCAAACCAGGGTTTTTTTCTGAGTCCATCCTCCAGCATTTTGCTGCTCTGTGTCCCACACACGTTTGCAAACTTTGTGATAACGCAGAAATTTGTCCCCTCACCTTCACAAGTGTCACATTTGGGCTCTGAGGTAGCTGGAGCTGAGCTTTTGCTGTCACCCTCCAGGATGCCAGAGTCAGATCCTTCCTCCTGGCTGAGCTGCAGGAAGGAAAATCCAGGAATTAGCCCAGCAGAGCTTGCAGGGACAAAGGGATGCAGCACTTCCATCCCCAGGCACCAGCTGCAGGACGAGACCAAGCAGGTAGGAAGAGGAAATAATTCAGAATAAAAACTACAAACTATTTCTCTTTAAAGCCTCTGGAATCAGCACCAAGGAAAAATCTTCAGCTTGGCAAAAATCCCAAAGTTGGTGGTTTTTTTTTTCATGCAGTAAAAGTTGATTTTGTGACTCTCTGACACCTCCCAGCCTTCACCCCAAACCACACCTGGAGAAAACTTTGGAGGCGCCAAGATTTTTCCTAGGTTTTCACCTCTACCTGAAAAGCTGCTGGAAACAAATCCTAACTAGGCACAGTGAATTATTTATTTGGCAATTCCTAGTGGGGAAAAAAAATGTGGGATAAAAGAGGGGAGGGGGAAAAAGCAGGAAAGCACGGCTGGAGAAGCTGAGGCCTGGAAGTGCTGCAGCCCAGAAGAACGCGCTCAGAGACTGGCACTCTGTCACGAGGAGAACAGAGAAGGGTGGCTCTGTCCCTGCTCTGTGGACTCCAAGAACTTTTTCATTTTTGGGGGATTTTTCTCTCAGGAGAAAAAGGTGAGGAGCAGCACAACAAGAAGAACAAAAAGTTCTGGCAGTCCACCATGCAGAGGTACAGAGAAGGGGCGGCTCTGTACAAGAAAAGAACCCACTGGGCAGTGGGGTTTACCTGCAGCTGGTCTGGGCTGGGCTTAGCGACGCTCTGCTCCTTTGGGAGAGTCTGTGCAGCATCTGCAGATGGCAGGTAAAACACAAGGAAAAGCCTTCCCTGGAAATTCCCATTCTCGCAGCACACGGGGCCTGGGACAAGCAACCAAGCAGCCAGGCTGGGCAGAGCTGGGGGAAATCCTTCAGGCAAACCTGGGCTCACTCAGGGGGGTGGATGGCTCTGGGGAGGAGAGGCTGGCTGAAAAATCCCACTGTTCTTCCCAAAGGGAAAAATGATTCTTCTTCCTACAGCCAAATTCAGAATTCTTCCCAAAGGAAAAACCTGTTCTTTTCCCTACAACCAAATTCACAATGTTCTTCCCAAAGGGAAAACCTGCTCTTTACCCTACAGCCAAATTCAGAATTCTTCCCAAAGGGAAGAATGATTCTTCTTCCTACAGCCAAATTCAGAATTCTTCCCAAAGGGAAGAATGATTCTTCTTCCTACAGCCAAATTCAGAATTCTTCCCAAAGGGAAAAATGATTCTTCTTCCTACAGCCAAATTCAGAATTCTTCCCAAAGGGAAAAATGATTCTTCTTCCTACAGCCAAATTCAGAATTCTTCCCAAAGGGAAAACCTGCTCTTTACCCTACAGCCAAATTCACAAAGTTCTTCCCAAAGGGAAAACCTGCTCTTTACCCTACAGCCAAATTCACAAAGTTCTTCCCAAAGGAAAAACCTGCTCTTTACCCTACAGCCAAATTCAGAATTCTTCCCAAAGGGAAGAATGATTCTTCTTCCTACAGCCAAATTCAGAATTCTTCCCAAAGGGAAAAATGATTCTTCTTCCTACAGCCAAATTCAGAATATTTTTCCCAAAGGAAAAACCTGCTCTTTACCCTACAGCCAAATTCAGAATTCTTCCAAAGGGAAAAGTTATTCTTTTTCCTACAGCTAAATTCAAAATATTCTTCCCAAAGGGAAAAACTATTCTTTTTGCTATAGCCAATTCAGAATTCTTCCCAAAGGGAAAAGTTATTCTTTTTGCTATGGCCAAAAATCAGAATATTCTTCCCAAAGGGAAAACCCATTCTTTTCCCTACAGCCAAATTCACAAAGTTCTTCCCAAAGGGAAAAATGATTCTTCTTCCTACAGCCAAATTCAAAATATTCTTCCCAAAGGGAAATATTCTTCCTTTTGCTATAGCCAGTCCAAAGTCAGAATATTCTTCCCAAAAGGAAAAATTATTCTTTTTGCTATAGCCAAAATTCAGAATATTCTTCCCAAAGGAAAAACTTATTCTTTCCCCTACAGCCAAATTCAGAATTTTCCCAAAGGGAAAAGTTAATTCTTATTCCTACAGCTAAATTCAGAATATTCTTCCCAAAGGGAAAAGTTATTCTTTTTGCTGCAGCCATCCCTAATTCAGAATATTCTTCCCAAAGGGAAAAATGATTTTTTTTCCTGCAGCCATGCCAAGCTCCAGGCTTTGCCACAGCAATTCCTGCTCGTTCTGAGGGTCTCTTACTCCTGGATTTGGAATTGCTCCTGAGCTTCCCTAAAATCCACCACAGCTTTGTCTGATTTTCTCTTTTGTACATCTAGGGAATTTCCCCCAGTCCCATTTCAGCTGGAATTTTTACAAGGAGCTGTTTTTTTTTTCTACCTGATGTTCCTCAAAACGAGAGAATAAAAAAAAAAAAAAAAAAAAAGGAAAATTGCTCCCAAAATTTCTGAAATCTCCAGTGAGAAATCCCATGGGGGAAATGTTAAAATATGGCAGATCCACTCCAAAAAAAAAAAAAAAAATCCCATTTTTGTTCAGTTCCCTGCTTGGTTTGCAGGGAATGACTGCAAAGCCATTCCTCAAACCAGGATTCCACAGGGAATCCCACCTTCTTTTTTTTTTTTGGAATTTCTGACAATTTCTTGGTTTTTCCATGAAAATAAAGAGTGAAGAAGGGAAAATTCCATGCACAGGGCTGGACACAGCTGGATGCAGCTGCTCCCAAGAGTTCATTAATGAAAAGGTTGAGTTAAATGAACAAGAATCCAATTAGCAGGAATTTTTGGGAGCCTGGCTTTGAGCAGAGAGAATAAAAGATGCCAGGTTGGCTCCTGCCTGCTCCCCTTCCCACTGAGGAGCAAAATTCCCTTTGGATTCCCACCAGGAATCACACCTGGGTAGGGAAGAGCTGAAAATGGCAGAAAATTCCACTTAAAAATGGCCTTTAAATGGAGCAAAATTCCAGCATCAAGGGATCTGTCAGAAATTCCTGCTTTTCTCTCCTGCTTTCATCACCTTCCAGCTGCTGGGGTTTTCAATCCCTGATGGAAAACAGGAGCCAGGGCTCTGCAGGGAGATGGGAACAGGGAGAAATCCTTCCCAAATCTGATTTTCAGGGAGTGAAAATTCCCCAGGTGCTGGGAGGTTTCCTTCTGGAGCTGGGGAATTCCAGAAAAATCAGCCTGAAGTGAGGGGTTCCTGGGGGAGTCAAGATTTGGGAAAAATGGGCAAGGAAGGGGGAAAGTGGCCAAGGGAAAGGGGGAAATGAGAAAAGGGGGAAAGAATTAGAAAATGGGGGAAATTGGAAAAGAAAAAAGGAAAAATAATCAGAAAATAAAAGGGGAAAATAACTAGAAAAGGGGAAAATAATTAACTAGAAAAGGGGGAAATAATTAACTAGAAAAGGGGGAAATAATTAACTAGAAAAGGGGGAAATAATTAGAAAGGGGGGAAATAAATAATTACAAAGGGGGGAAATAAATAATTACAAAGGGGGAATAAATAATTAGAAAAGGGGGAATAAATAATTAGAAAAGGGGGAATAAGTAATTAGAAAAGGGGAAATAAATAATTAGAAAAGGGGAAATAAATAATTAGAAAAGGGGGAAATCATAAAAGAAAAGGGGGAAATCAGGGTGAAAAATTTAGTCTAGAAAGAGGGGAAAATCATACAAGAAAATGGAAAAAATTAGGCAAGAAGGGAGGAATTATAAAAGAAAATGGGGGGAAATTATAAATGAAAATGGGGGAAATTTACAAGGAGGAAAATTAGGCAAGAAAGGGGGGGAAATTAGAAAAGGAAGGGAGAAAAATTACACAAGGAAGAGGAGGAAAATGAACCAAATCCAGTCACTGCTGGGCTGGAGGAAAGCAAACAGCTGGAAAAGAAGGAAAAGAGCTGGGAAAGGAAGGAAAATGGGGAGAAAAGGAAGGAAAATGGGGGGGAAAGGAAAGAAAAGAGGTGGGAAAAGAAGGAAAACAGGGAGGGAAGGAGGAAAATGGGGGGGGGGAAGGAAGGAAAAGAGCCAGGAAAGGAAGGAAAACGGGGGGGGGGGGGGAAAGAAGGAAAAGGGAAAAAAAGGAAGGAAAATGGGGAGAAAATTAAGGAAAGGAGGTGGGAAAGGAAGGGAAATGGGGGGAAAGGAAGGAAAAGGGATGGGAAATTAAGGAAAAGAGGTGGGAAAAGGAAGGAAAAGAGGTGGGAAAAGGAAGGAAAAGGGGTGGGAAAAGAAGGAAAAGGGGTGGGAAGGGAAGGAAAAGGGGTGGGAAGGGAAGGAAAATGGGGAGGAAATTAAGGAAAAGAGGTGGGAAGGGAAGGAAAAGA
>NC_071553.1:4114679-4195688 GCF_026979565.1 Vidua chalybeata
TGAGGGAAAAAAATCAAAATATTGACCACAAACTCCTCTAAAATGAGCTGGACAGGGTTAATTAAATGTATCAAATATTTAAATTTATGAAGAGCATCGACAGTGACCTGGAATAATTCAAATTATAACAGCTTTAATCCATTCCCAGTTCATATTTTACAGAATTTTAATAAATTCATGAGGGAAAAAAATCAAAATATTGACCAAAAACACTTCTAAAATGAGCTGGACAGGGTTAATTAAATTTATCAAATATTTAAATTGATGAAGAGCATCGACAGTGACCTGGAATAATTCAAATTATAACAGCTTCAATCCCTTCCCAGACCTTTTTCCCTAAATTTTAACCGATTTCTGATGGGAAAAAAAAAATCAAAATATTGAAAATAAACACCCTAGAAATGAGCTGGACTTACCGACCTTGACTTTTTTCCGCCTGGCAGGAAAATCCTGGGATTCTTATCCCGGGATTTTGCTCTGGGATAATTCCGAGGACGCCCCGGGAGTTTCTCTAAAATTCGCTTTTTTTTTTTTTTTTTTTTAAACCTCGCCCGAGGGAGGGACCGAAAGTGGCCGATAACGGCTGGGCTGGGCTGAAAATCAGCTTGAAAAAGGTGAAAAAATCCGATTTTTTCCTCCCTCCCCTCTCCCTGGAAGGAAATTCTGCTGCCCCAGGGCTGAGGGAGAGGAATTTTAATTTTTCTGCGCTGATTTTATCACTCAAAACCGCCGCGTTTTGCAGAGAAATTGATTTTTTAAGGCAGTCCGCTTCTCGTTAATATTCTTATTTAATCAGAAATTAATTTTGGCGTTAATTAAGGTTCTGTTCACGAGTTTTAAATGTATTTTGGGGAGAAAATATAAAGAAATTTAAGGGTTTAGTCCCACTGAAAAGATCCCACGTGGTGGAAATGCCTTAAAAAAAAATAAATAAATGGAATTTCGTGCTCGGCCAGCTCAGAAATTTGGAATAATTCCAATCCCAAATTTTAAATTTCACCTCCTAACCGCCATCCAAAAATGGATTTCCGGGCATTTTTTATTTTTATTTTCTTTTTTTTGGTGCTGAAAATCTCCAGAGGAAATCGTGAATCACACCCGAGTCATGAGCTGAGCAAATTTTCCACTCCAAAATTTCACCCCAGCCCGGGGGGAAAGATTAATTTGCCTTTTTTATGACTAAAAATCACCTTTTTTTATGACTAAAAATCACCCTTTTTTATGACGAAAAATCACCTTTTTATGACTAAAAATCACCTTTTTTTATGACTAAAAATCGCCTTTTTTATGACTAAAAATCACCTTTTTTTATGATTAAAAATCACCTTTTTATGACGAAAAATTCCTTTCCGAGCCACCAAAATCCCCAGCAGGAAACCGCAGCTTTTTTTTTTTCAAACTAAAAATCCCAAGTGAAATTAAAATTTATTCAAGCTCACTTGGGTTTTTAAAAGTCTAAATTGAAGGGAAAAAAATCGATTTTAAATTCTGTTTAAAGTAGAAACACAGCAAAGTTTTGGGCTCGGGTGAAAGGGATTTTTGCAGCTTTCAAATAAAGTAAAATATTGAAAATAAAGTTGGGGGTTTTTAGGTAATTTTAGATAAAACAGCTCTGAAGGGGAGGATGCAATCGTGAAGTTATTGATTAATTAAATTTGTCCTCATCAGTCCCTGAGCGGTTTCATACCTCAAAATTAACCATTTTAATTAAAAATATACTTGAAAAAATTCAAATTTTGCCACCCAAACCTTGGGTAAATAAAAGATAATAAATTAAAAAAAAAAATAAAAAGTTGTGCAATTGCTCCTTTGCTTGGGAAATGTTGTGAAAGAGGGAGGAAAACTAAAAGTGAGTAATTAAAATCACAAAAAAAAAGCGAATTACTCAGCAAATCGCCCGGAATCCCGGCAGGAATTTGGGATAAGGAAATATTTCCACCCCCCTGAACGTCCTGATTTGTGGTTATTTCTATTTTTAAGAGGAAAAAAAAATTAAAAATGGGCTTTTCTTGGTTTTTTTTTTTTTCCATAATAATTGAGGGAACTGAAGGCAATAAAAGGTGTGGTTTGTGGGATCAATCCCTCAGCTCGCGTTTATGGGGTGAAATCCTGGAAAAATGGAATTGGGATGGAAAAAAACCTCCAAATTCTGGAAAACATGGAATTACAGAGCGGTTTGGGATGGAAAAAAACCTCCAAATTCTGGAAAACATGGAATTACAGAGCGGTTTGGGATGGAAAAAAACCTCAAAATTCTGGAAATCCTGGAAAAATGGAATTGGGACTGGGGAAAAAAATCTCAAAATTCTGGATAACATGGAATTACAGAGCGGTTTGGGATGGAAAAAAAACCCTCAAAATTCTGGAAATCCTGGAATAATGGAAATGGGATGGGAAAAAACCTCAAAATTCTGGAGATCCTGGGATAATGGAATTGGGATGGGAAAAAAAAATCTCAAAATTCTGGAAATCCTGGGATAATGAACTGGGATGGGAAAAAAAATCTCAAAATTCTGGAAATCCTGGAATAATGGAATTGGGATTGGGGAAAAAAATCTCAAAATTTTGGAAAACATGGAATTACAGAGCGGTTTGGGATGGGAAAAAACCTCAAAATTCTGGAAATCCTGGGATAATGGAATTGGGATGGGAAAAAATCTCAAAATTCTGGAAATCCTGGGATAATGGAATTGGGATTGGGAAAAAATCTCAAAATTCTGGAAATCCTGGGATAATGAACTGGGATGGGAAAAAAAAATCTCAAAATTCTGGAAATCCTGGAATAATGGAATTGGGATTGGGGAAAAAAATCTCAAAATTTTGGAAAACATGGAATTACAGAGCGGTTTGGGATGGGAAAAAACCTCAAAATTCTGGAAATCCTGGGATAATGGAATTGGGATGGGAAAAAACCTCAAAATTCTGGAAATCCTGGGATAATGAACTGGGATGGGAAAAAAATCTCAAAATTCTGGAAATCCTGGAATAATGGAATTGGGATTGGGGAAAAAAATCGCAAAATTTTGGAAAACATGGAATTACATCAAAATTCACCGCAGTCCATGGGCAGCGACACTTTCCACAACGCCAGGTTTTTCCAACCTGCTTCCAGGGATGGAGCAGCCACGGATTCTCTGGGAATGCCATCGCAGGGAAGGATTTATTCCCAAAAAATCTCGATTTATTCCCAAAAAAATCTCGATTTATTCCCAAAAAATCTCGATTTATTCCCAAAATCCCGGCGTCAGCCTGAAGCCATTCCCTCTTCTCCTGTCACTCCAGGCCTTTGGGAATATTCCCCATCCATTTTTTTTTTTTTTTTCGCCTGGCTCCCTCCGGGCCACAATTCAATGAGGTCGAAGCTTCCCTTCTCCAGGCGGGACAATCCCAATTATCCCAGAATTTTCCGGGAAGCGATGAAAGTTCCCGGAGGTTCCCGCCGGGCCAGGCCCCTCCCGCCGGCACCGCCTCCTGCCCCCCCTCAGCGCCCCCTCAGCGCCGCGGCCCCGGGGAGCCCCGCGTTGCCCTCAGCGCCGTGCTCACCCTACAGCCGCTCCATGGGCTCCGCGCACGGGGCTGGGGAGGGGAAAGAGCCCCTACACCCCCTGAGGCCTCCGCGCCTCCATTTTAGCGGGGTTCGGGCCGCTGCTTCCCCTCACGGCCAACATGGCGGCGCGGCCATAGAGAGGAGAGGGGATGTGCGGCTAGAAGGGACGCGGTGCGGCCGTGGGTGTGTGGCGCCCCCCAGCGGGGTGGAGGACCGCGGAGAGGCGTCCGCTCGGCCTTCGTGGAAAACAGAAATTTAAAAAAAATATTAAAAATTAAATTTAAATTATTTTTTAAAATATCCAGCGATATTCATTAAAAAAACACATTTTTCTGTGTTACCTGCCCGGGTCACTCTGCCTTGCCGCGGGGGTGAACTGAATTCATTCCAGAGACGGGAACATTTCCCACGCGTTTGGAAAATTCCAAATTAATCCCAGCACGGGGGCGGCGCTTGGGAGCCGCGGGGTTGAGAAATAATGAGATTATTTTGAGAAATAATTAGAATATTTGATAAATAATTAGATTATTTTGGGAAATGATGAGATTATTTTAGAAATAACTAGGAAAATTTAAGAAATAATTAGATTATTTTGAGAAAGAATTAGACTATTCTGAGAAATAATTACAATATTTTGAGAAATAATTTGGATATTTTGAGAAATAATTAGATTATTTTGAGAAATAATTAGGATATTTTGAGAAATTATTAGATTATTTTGAGAAATAACTAGGATATTTTGAGAAATAATTAGAAAATTTTGAGAAATAATTAGAAAAATTTGAGAAATAATTAGATTATTTTGAGAAATAATTAGGATATTTTGAGAAATAATTAGAAAAATTTGAGAAATAACTAGAATATTGTGAGAAATAATTAGAGCATTTTGATAAATAATTTGGATATTTTGAGAAATAATTAGGATATTTTGAGAAGTAATTAGGATATTTTGATAACTAACTAGAATAATTTGGGAAATAATTGGGATGTTTTGTCTAATTCCGTGTTTGGTCCGAGGGGAGGGAGCCTCGCGCCCGGGAGCGGATCCCAATTGCGGGAAGCGGGAGCGGCCGCTGTGCGGTGATAAAAGCTCTGAGCGAGCGCTGTAGCCAGAGCCCGGATAGCTCAGTCGGTAGAGCATCAGACTTTTAATCTGAGGGTCCAGGGTTCAAGTCCCTGTTCGGGCGCGCATTTCTTTTCCGTACCTTCCTTTTTTTTTTTTTTTTTTTTTTTTTTTTAATTATTTCCTGACAGGATTTCCTGCAGATGCAGCCGGGATCGTCCAGGCGAGCAGCGCCGACCGTGTCACGGGTGTAAAAGAGGGGTTTTTGGGGGGCAAAAAAAAATAATGGGGCGGTGAAAAAATAAAGAAAAACGGTGACGCCCGAACAGGGACTTGAACCCTGGACCCTCAGATTAAAAGTCTGATGCTCTACCGACTGAGCTATCCGGGCTCTGCCGGCAGGCGTGCGGCTGCCGGAATATCCCCCTGCACAGGAACTGCGTGGCTGATGGGATTTCCTTGCCCGTGCCCCCGTCTGCGCCCCAATGTCTGCACCCCCACTGTCCGCACCTTCCTTCCTGCACCCCCTGACTGACCCCTTCTGCCTGAACCCCATTATCTGCACCCCGATCTGCACCCCCGTCTGCACCCCACTGTCCGCACCTTCCTTCCTGCACCCCCTGACTGACCCCTTCTGCCTGACCGCCACAATCTGCACCTTCCCACCCGCATGTCCCCGACTGAGCTCTACCCGTACCCCCCTCTGCACCCCACTGTCCGCACCTTCCCTCCTGCACCCCCAAACCGACGGCAGCATCCCGGGGCAGCCGGAGCGTGCTGGGGACACCGGGGGACACCGCGAGGGATCGGCCCGGGCTCTGTGCAGTGCGGAGGGTGGCAGGGAACATCGCGGGGACGTTCAGGGGGACACCGGGGGACACCAGCCCCGGGGCTCTGTGCAATGAGGAACATTGGGGACATTCAGGGGGACACCGGGGGACACCAGCCCCGGGGCTCTGTGCAATGAGGAACATTGGGGACATTCAGGGGGACACCGGGGGACACCAGCCCCGGGGCTCTGTGCAATGAGGAACATTGGGGACATTCAGGGGGACACCGGGGGACACCAGCCGGGGCTCTGTGCAATGCGGAGCGCGGCCGGGAGATGGCCCCGCACGGCTCCGCGCTGCGCCCGCCATTGTCCGCCGCCTCCGCCGCGGAGCTCCCGCCTCCCTCCGGCTCCTCCCGCCTCCCTCCGGCTCCTCCCGCATCCCTCCGGCTCCTCCCGCATCCCTCCGGCTCCTCCCGCCTCCCTCCGGCTCCTCCCGCATCCCTCCGGCTCCTCCCGCATCCCCCCGGCCCCGCCGCCGCCGCCGCTCGGAGCAGGTAGGGCCGCGCCGGGGAGCGGAGGGAGCGGGGGGCTCTGCTCGGCTCGTCCCGGGGTTTCCCCGCTAAAAAAATGATATTTCCTATTGAAATGTAGCTTTTTGTGTCCGTAATTTCCCCTCCCCGGGGAGATGCGGGTGCCGCTCGCCTTCGCGGAGCTTCCCAAAAGCTGCGGCTCGTCCTGGTGCTGCTCCAGAGCACCGGGAACCCCAAAAAGAGAGCGGGGGGAACGCGGGGCTGCCCCTGCCCCGGGCACGCGGAGGGGTCGGGGGTCTCGGAATGTCCCCTCGGGAATTTGGGGGCTTTGGATGAGCGGAACAATGAAATGGTGCCCGAGGAACGGCGAAGTTGGGCGAAGGGGACAGGGGGGGTTGGGGTCCTGTCCCCTCCGGCGGGGCAGGGGGAGGGACAGCGATGGGGACAGGGGGATGGAAATAGGGAAGGGATGGGGATCACAGAACCCTGGAGTGGCTTTGGTCTTGGTTTTTGGTTTTGGACCCTCTGGTCCCCACCCCCCTGCCCTGGGCAGGGATGCCACCCTTCGGGTCAGTGGCTGGGGACAGGGACAGGGACAGGGACAGGGACGGGGACAGGGATGGGGACAGGGACAGGGACAGGGACAGGGACAGGCCAGCCGTGGTGTGAGGCCGAGCAGGGTCGGCTCAATCCCAGCCCTAAAACGCCACGGTGTTAGGGGCAGGAGGCTCTTGTGAGGATGCTGGTGGGATCCTGGATCCCTGCTCTCCTGCGGATCCCAGACCCGCGGCAATGCTCGCGGATAACAAATTCCAGAGGCTTGGGAGCTGCGGAGCTCCGTGGACTCCCTGCTCGTGTGTGCGAGGCCGAGCACGGCTGGGATTGTTCCCGGGAGCTGGGCCCGGCTCGGCGTGACCGGGAAAATCGATCCTTCCTTCCCAGAGCGGCAGGGAAGGGAGCTGGGGGGTGAGGGAGCGTTCCTGGAGCCTGGTATTCCCAGGAAAACCGATCCTTCCTTCCCAGAGCAGCAGGGATGGGATAACAGGGAGCTGGGGGATGAGGGAACCTGCATGGAGCCCGGTATTCCCAGAAAATCGATCCTTCCTTCCCAAGCAACAGGGAGATGGGGGGTGAGGAAACCTGCCTAGAGCTCAGATTTTCCAGGAAAATCGATCCTTCCTTCCCAGAGCTGCAGGGATGGGATAACAGGGAGCTGGGGGATGAGGGAATATTCCTGGAGCCTGGTATTCCCAGGAAAATCGATCCTTCCTTCCCAGAGCAGCAGGGATGGGATAACAGAATTCAGAATTCCCATCCCAGGGAAGGGATAACAGGGAGCTGGGGGATGAGGGAATGTTCCTGGAGCCTGGTATTCCCAGGAAAATCCCAGAGCGGCAGGGATGGGATAACAGGGAGCTCTGGGGTGAGGGAACATTCCTGGAGCCTGGTATTCCCAGAAAATTGATCCTTCCCTCCTGCTCTAGGAGGGAAGGGAAAACAGGGAGCTGTGGAATGGGGAAACCTGCCTGGAGCCTGGCTTTTCCAGGAAAATCAGTCCTTCCTTCCCAGAGCAGCAGGGATGGGATAACGGGGAGCTGGGGGGAGAGGAGCCTGCCTATCCCGGATTTCCTGGGGTAACCGCCCTGGCCCACCTCGGAGCACGCTCCTAAATCCCAGAGGGAGGCTGGGAGAGGATCCGGAGGATCTGGAGGATCCAGAGGATCGGCCCTTCCAACCCTGCAGCCGGGAATTCCCGGCCTGCTGCAGTGGGAGCAGGTGCTCCGTGTGGGAGCGGGGCTGGGATGCACTGGGATTCACCGGGATGCACTGGGATTCACTGGGATTCACCAGGATGCACCGGGATGCACCAGGATGCACTGGGATTCACTGGGATTGACTGGGATTCACTGAGATTCACCAGGATGCACCAGGATGCACTGGGATTCACTGGGGGTGCACCAGAATGGACTGGGATTTGCTGGAATTGACTGGGATACACCGGGATTGACTGGGATTCACCGGAATGCACTGGGATGCACCAGGATGGACTGGGATTGACTGGGACTCACCAGGATGCTCCAGGATTCACCGGGGTGCACTGGGATGCTCTGGGATGCTCCAGGATTCACCAGGATGCTCCGGGATGTGGCAGCCGGAGCACTGGGATGCTCCATGTGCTCCCTGGGATGGGAATTCTGAATTTCCCCTGCATCCCTGGGACGATCCCAGTCCTCCCTGCATCCCTTTTTTCCTTCCAGACAGTTGGATTTGCTGGACTTGGGATCGATGGATCCATTTGTGGCTTCAGAAGTGAAACGCTCCGGGGGTTATTTTATTTTTTTTCTCCAACATTTTTGATGCCAGGTTTCCTTTTGGGATTTGCAATTCCAAACTGGGATGGGAATTGAGTTCCCCCTGCATCCCGGGATGATCCATGTGCTCCCTGGGATGGGAATTCTGAATTTCCCCTGCATCCCGGGATGATCCGTGTGCTCCCTGGGATGGGAATTCTGAATTTCCCCTGCATCCCGGGATGCTCACTTCTCCTGAAGGAGCATCTGCCTGCGGGAGAGGCGCCCCATGGCAACAGGGAAGGGCTTGGAGCGTTTTCCATGGATACGGCAGCGGGATCCATCCCCCGGGGCCGCCCTGGAGCGCCGGGTGAGGGCTGGGCAGAGCGATCCCAACCCGATCCCAAATCCTGCTGCTGCTTCCCGAGCTCTGCTCCGCACGGATCAGCTCCTGGGGTGGCTTTGGGGTGGTTTTAGGGTGGTTTGGGTGTTTTTAAGGCATTTTGGGGGTGATTTTTGAGGCGTTTTGGGGGTGGTTTTGGGGCCGTTTTGGGGTGGTTTTAGGGTGATTTTCAGTATTTTTAAGGCATTTTGGGGTGGATTTGGGGCGGTTTTGGGGTGGTTTTAGGGTGATTTTGGGTGTTTTTAAGGCATTTTGGGGGTGATTTTTGAGGCCTTTTGGAGGTGGATTTGGGATGGGTTTAGGATGGTTTTGGGGCATTTTTGAGTGTTTTTGCAGCATTTCGTGGGTGCTTTTGAAGTGTTTTGGGCAGTTTTGGAGCGGTTCTGGGGTGGTTTTGGGGGTGTTTTTAGGGCATTTTTTGAATGTTTTTGTGGCATTTTAGTGCTGGTTTTGGGGTGCTTTTGAGGTGCTTTGGGGGCGTTTTTGGGGCATTTTTGGGGTGGGTTTGGGGTGGTTTTAGGGTATTTTTTGAGTGCTTTTGCAGCGTTTTGGGGGAGTTTTTGGGGTGTTTTTGAGGTGTTATAGGGGCGGTTTTGGGGTGTTTCTGTGGTGGTTTTGGGGTGTTTTTAGGGCTCCAGCCCTTCCTGTCCCTGGGTGGGTGGCAGGAGGAAGCTGAGATTTGCATAGGACACGGGTGGTGGCATCGGGGACAGCGCGGCGCCACCTCCAGTGTCCCCCGGGGGTGGCCCTGCCCCCCCAAAACCCCGGCCCCGAGGAAATTCCGAATGTCCGGGTGTGGGTGTGACACGGGGACAGGAGGTGGCTCCGGGGTCGGGGTGGGCTCTGGAGCTGCCTGGGGACACCGTGGGGACACCGTGGGGACACAGTGGGGACACAGTGGGGACACAGTGGGGCCAGGAGTAGGGGTCTCTTGAAAAGGGGGGGGTCTGTCACCCCCCCTGTCCCACATGTGGGATCCTGAGAGGGGGAAGGGAGGGATTCAGGAACCCCTGGGATCCCATCCCTGGGCATGGGGAGCCAGGGAACTGCCATGGGATCCCACGGGATCCTGCCCACTTTCCTGGGATCAGGGTGGGCACAGGGTGGCTCCAGAGCCCCCTTGAAGGGTGGCACCATTAAAATTCCCATAAAATTCCCATAAAATTCCCATTAAAGCCCTGGTGCAGGAGGCTCTGACCGAGCATCACTTCCTGCTCCTGGACCAGCACTTGGAGGGCGATTTTGGGGCTTTTCCATGGGATTTTTTTTGCTCCTCCTGGGAAGGGAAGGGGCTGAGCCACCTGCTCACGGTGTCCCCAACCCAAGCGACATCCCCTGGTGGCAGCAAGAGCCCTCCGCAGGGCTTTCCTCCGGCTCTGCGGGGTCAAACCCCATTCCCGCCCCATTCCCGCCCCATTCCCGCCCCATTCCCGTGGCAATTCCAGCCCCACACGCGGCCGGAGCTCCAGCGGGGTGCAGATGTTTGTCTTGGAGAGCAGCGCGGAGCTGTGGCTTCGTCAGCCGCAAAATTCAGCCGGGAGTTTGTTGCTTTTGGGTTAAAAGCAGATTTTCCTCTGTTCGCCTTCCAGCTTTTGGGATTTCTGCTTTTCCAGGAAAAAGCCACAGCTGCCAGCAGCAGGGCCCGAAATGCCAGGGGAGGGAACATTCCCAACCTCTCAGCACCTCCCCCCTCCGAGCCACTTTTTCCATCTGGAAAGCACCAAAATCCCTGGATGAGCTGGTGCTGGGGGGCTGAGAGGGACCTGGAAAGGGACAAATCCTGTGGGAATTGTGGAGCTCATTAGGAACCATCTGGTCCTGCAGAGCTCGGGGTCAGGGGGGCCCCTTGGAGGGGCACAAAACCCCCCCAGGAGCGGCCTGGGGACACCCTGGGCTGGAGGGAGGTGGCCACTGGTCACCGGGGTGGGGTGTGGGGGCCACTTGTGGGGCTGGAGGGGGTCCCAGGCCTCTCCTGGATCTGGTGTTTTGGGATTTAGGATTTTCCTGCTTTCCCCAAAATGGGCATGGAGATGGCCCAGGGGTCCCAGTAAAATATTTGTCGTTACTGGGAAGGGGCAGTGGCCTCTTTTTACCCTAAATTGGGGCATCAGCAGAGCCCTGTGTGGGGCTGAGGAGGGCTTGGGGGGGGTACTGGAGCCAGACCTCACCTGAACCCCAAAAACAGGAGGTTCCATGAGCCAAACCCATCCAAAATCCCAACAACTCAAGATCCCATGAACCAAACCTGTCCAAAACCCCAAAAACTCAAGATCTCATGAGCCAGACCTGTCCAAAACCCCAAAAACTTGAGATCCCATGAGCCAGACCTGTCCAAAACCCCAAAATCTGGGGGTCCCATGAGCCAGACCTGCCCAGAACCCTGAAACCTGGAGGTCCCTGCTGGTGATTTTTAGAGCTGAGCAGTGCCTGGGTGGGTGCTGGGGAATATCCGTGAGATCCAGAAATTTCCTGACTTTTCCAGGCCATTCCCGCTTCCCTCTCCTGAAATAAGAGATGGGAGCTGCCCCCTCAGCACCCTCATCCCTTCCTTTCCCATCTCCTCTTTCCCATTCTGCCTTAAAAATCCCTGGATTTGCTGTCGGGGGCTGGTTTATTTTCCTCAAATCATTGAAATTTTTATGAAATCTCGGTGCTGGGGCAGCCTCGTGGCCTTTGGGGTGGCTCAGACCCAGCTGCAGGTGCTGATCCCGCCGCCCTCCCCAAATCTGGGGCTGATTTTGTCCTTTGGGGGAAAAAAATTGGGATTCCAGCTCAGCCCCTTCCCTGCCTGGTGTCCGTGGGCTCTGGGGGAAGTGGAAGCAGCAGCAGCTGCAGCCAAATTTTTATTTTTACCCCCTGGCCCTGCTGGGCCCCTGCTCGTTTCCCTTTTTTCAGGCACACAGGAAGGGCTGAGCCAGCCCGGCCTTCCTTATCCAGGAGATTCCAAATGGGTGGGAAAAGACCTTGGGATATTCCATCCATCATCCCAGTGTGCTCCAAACCCCGACAAACCCGGCCTGGAACGCTGCCAGGGATGGGGCAGCCACGGATTCGGTGGGAATTTGCAGGCTGGGAATGAGTCAGGAGTCCTGAAATTGGGATTTTTTAATGGAATCCTGGAATGGTTTGGGTTGGAAGATCTCAAGGATCATCCCATTCCCAGCCCTGCCCTGGGCATGGACACTTCCCATGATCCCAGGGTGCTCCAGAGCCCGTCCAGCCCTGGGGACTGCCCGGGATCCAGGGGCAGCCACGGATTCCCTGGGAATTCCAACTCTACCCATTCCAGGATTCCCTGTGCTGGTTTGGATGGGATACTGGGGATAAATCCTTCCCTGGGAGGGAAGCATTCCCAGCATCAATCCCACACCTTTCCCCATTCCCGACATCCAGGGCTGCCATCCATCAATCCTCACCTTTCCCCATTCCCAGCATTAATCCCTCACCTTTCCTTATTCCAGGGGTCCATGGTTGCCATCCATTAACCCCACACCTTTCCCCATTCCCGACATCCATGGGCACCCATCCATCAATCCCACACCTTTCCCCATTCCCAGAATCCATGGCTGCCATCCATTAACCCCACAACTTTCTCCATTCCCTGCATCCATGGGTGCCCATCCATCAATCCTTCACCTTTCCCCATTCCCAGCATCAATCCCACACCTTTCCCCATTCCTGACACCCAAGGCTGCCATCCATCAATCCCTCACCTTTCCCCATTCCTGACATCCATGGGCACCCATCCATCAATCCCTCACCTTTCCCCATTCCCGACATCCATGGGTGCCCATCCATCAATCCCTCACCTTTCCCCATTCCCGCCATCCATGGGTGCCCATCCATCAATCCCTCACCTTTCCCCATTCCCGACATCCATGGGCACCCATCCATCAATCCCTCACCTTTCCCCATTCCCAACACCCAAGGCTGCCATCCATCAATCCCACACCTTTCCCCATTCCCGACATCCATGGGCGCCCATCCATCAATCCCTCACCTTTCCCAATTCCCAGCATCAATCCCACACCTTTCCCCATTCCTGACATCCATGGCTGCCATCCATCAATCCCTCACCTTTCCCCATTCCCGACATCCATGGGCACCCATCCATCAATCCCTCACCTTTCCCCATTCCCGCCATCCGCGGCCGCCACCCGTTAACCCCTCTCCCTTCCCGGTTCCAGGAGGCCGGAGCAGCAGGATGCCGTTCTCCTGACCCCGCTCCCGTCCCCATTCCCGGCAGGATGTCGGGCCGCCGCGGCCGCGGCGAGCAGTGGCCGGCGCTGGAGTCGGTGGGGCTGAGCCGCAAGGAGCTGGCGCTGGCCGAGGCGCTGCAGATGGAATACGACGCCTTATCCCGGCTCCGCCAGGACAAGGAGGAGAGCCGGGCCAGGAAGGAGCAGCTCCAGGAGCGTTCCCTCATCTCCTGGGATGACCCCGTGGACAGGAACGGCATCAAAGCGGCGCGGGGGCTCTCCGGCTCCGACCCCGCGCTCAGCTACGCCGTCCCCAACGTCCCCGAGGGTCCCCGAGCGCCGCCCGGGCCCGGCCCGGCCCCGCCGGAGCCGCAGCCCTGGAAGGGCCCCCTGAGCGGGGATTACCTGCTCATCTTCGAGGGCTCGCGGCGGGATTTCCTCGGGGAGCCCCTCAACGGCTCCGAGCCCCACGACGGCGGCGGCTCCCCCAAAAAGCTCTCGCCGCCCCCGCTGCCCCCCCGGCACCCGCTGTGGGGCTGTCCTGAGGGCGGCCAGCGCTCGGGGAAGGCGTCCCCGCTGTCCCCCAAGGGCCAGGGCCAGCCCAGGGACATCAACGTGTTCTCGGTGGCTCAGGACAAGCTTTTGGGGCGCCGCATCTCCCAGGAGGATCCCTACGGCGTGGACGCCATCACCTGCCTCAACCTCAAGTCCACCTACGAGTCCGAGGCGCTGCGGGAAGGCTCCCAGGGCTGGAAGGAAGGCAGGAGCATCCTGGAGAAGGAATCCAGCGGGAAGCCGGTGGCACGGAGCAAGACCATGCCCCCCCAGGTGCCCCCGCGCACCTACGGAGCCCGCGCGGGCGGCAGGAAGAACCTGGCGGCCAACAGGAACCGCAGGATCTCCGTGGAGCCGGTGAGGGGAATCCCAGTGTGGGAATTGGAGTTGGGGTGGGACGGAGCTGGGAATTCAGGGCTGGGATGTGCCGGAGCTGGGTGTCCTTCTGGGTGGGTTCTTCTTGTCCTGTCCTCGCGGCTCCTCGGAACGTTGTGTGGGATGTGGGAAGGCGCATCCGAGCATGGAGATGTCCCATGAGACAGCCCCTGCCCAGAGCCCCAAAAACTGAGCCAGGCCTGCCCAAAACCCCAAAACTGAAAGGTCCCATGAGCCAGACCTGCCCAAAACCCCAAAACTGAACCAGACCTGTCCAAAACCCCAAAACTGAAAGGTCCCATGAGCCAGACCTGCCCAAAACCCCAAAACTGAAAGGTCCCATGAGCCAGGCCTGCCCAAAATCCCAAAACTGAAAGGTCCCATGAGCCAGGCCTGCCCAAAATCCCAAAACTGAAAGGTCTCATGAGCCAGACCTGTCCAAAACCCCAAAACCGAAGGGTCTGTGAGTTTGACCCAGCACAGCGGTGCCACCTGCCCTGGTGGGGACAGCGGGCAGTGTCCCCTGCAGCACCCCCGTGCCCTGGGGACAGTCCCTGCCCATCCTGCTGCTCCTCCCTGCGGGACATCCCCGGGAATGGCCACTTTTGGGGTGCTCTGAGGGTCTCCCAGCTGTGGGCAAACCAAACCCCCCGCTGTGCTGGCCCACGGCCCCCACGCCGCTGCAGGGCCACCTCTGTCCCCACCACGGTGGCCCTGGCGTGGCACAGGGGGGTCTGGGGGTCCCCATGGGGGTGTGGGCCCCCAGCTGAGGGGCTGGTGCCCTGCCCCACAGGTGGCTCCCCGGCCCCACTCCTTGGCCAATGGCTACGAGCTCTTCGAGGTGTCCGAGGAGCGGGACGAAGAGGTGGCTGCCTTCTGTCACATGCTGGACGTGTGAGTACCCAAAGCATCCCCAGAACAACCCAAAGGGCCTTCAGGGCCACCCCAAGGGGATTCAGGGCCACCAAATGGGGATTCATGGCCACCAAGAGAGATTCAGGGCCACCAAGAGGGGTTCAGGGCCACCAAGAGGGATTCATGGCCACCAAGAGGTGTTCAGAGCCACCAAGAGGTGTTCATGGCCACTCCAAGGGGCTTCAGGGCCACCCAGAGGGGCTTCAGGGCCACCAAAAGGGGACTCAGGGCCACCCAGAGGGGCTTCAGGGCCACTCCAAGGGGATTCATGGCCACCAAGAGGGATTCAGAGCCACCAACAGGAGCTTCAGGGCCACCAAGGGGATTCAGAGCCACCAACAGGAGCTTCAGGGCCACCAAGAGGGGTTTCAGGGCCACCAAAAGGGGATTCAAGGCCACCCAGGTGATTTTTGGGGCGGGGGACACGCCCAGGCCCGGCAGGAGCCCTGAGCCATCCCTGCTCCCGCAGGCTGCGCTCCAGCTCCGGCGCCGGGGACTGTTCCGGGTCGGGCCTGGTGTGGAACGCGGTGAACGTGGGCCCGGAGCAGCCGGGCCACGGCGTCAGCCTGAAGGTGACGGTGCTGTGTGACGGCCTGAGGGAGCCGCTGACCTTCACCTGCGACGGTGAGAGCCGGGAGAAGCTGGAATTCTGACCTTCCCGCTGTTTGTGCTGTTCCTGCCATTCCCAACGTTCCCCCGTTCCCACCATTCCTGTTGTTCCCAGCATTCCCTCATTTCCTCATTCCTACCAATCCCACCATTCCTGCATTCCCACCAATCCCACCATCCCCACATCCCCACCATTCCCCCAATCCCACCATTCCCACCATCCCCACCAATCCCACATCCCCACCATTCCCACCATTCCATCATCCCCACATTCCCACCAATCCCACCACCCCCACCAATCCCACCATTCCCCCAATCCCACCAATCCCACCATCCCCACCAATCCCACCATTCCCACCATCCCCACCAATCCCACCATCCCCACCAATCCCACCATTCCCACCATCCCCACCAATCCCACATCCCCACCAATCCCACATCCCCACCATTCCCACCATTCCACCACCCCCACATCCCCACCACTCCCACCATTCCCACCAATCCCACCATCCCCACCAATCCCACCAATCCCCACCATCCCCACCAATCCCACATCCCCACCATTCCCCCATTCCTACCAATCCCAAATCCCCACCAATCCCACCATTCCCACCATTCCCCCATTCCCACCAATCCCACCATTCCCACCAATCCCACCATTCCCACCAATTCCCTCATTCCCACCACCTCCAAAATCCCCTCATTCCCACCCTTCCCACATCCCCACCATTCCACCATTCCTACCAATCCCACCGTCCCCACCAATCCCACCATTCCCACCAGTCCCACCATCCCCACCATTCCCACTATTCCCACCATTCCCACCAGTCCCACCATTCCCACCAATCCCACCAATCCCCACCATCCCCACCAATCCCACCATCCCCACCAATCCCACCAATCCCCACCATCCCCACCAATTCCCTCATTCCCACCACCCCCACATCCCCACCATTCCCCCATTCCTACCAATCCCAAATCCCCACCAATCCCACCATTCCCACCATTCCCCCATTCCCACCAATCCCACCATTCCCACCAATTCCCTCATTCCCACCACCCCCACATCCCCACCAATCCCACCGTTCCCACATCCCCACCATTCCACCATTCCCCCATTCCTACCAATCCCACCATCCCCACATCCCCACCGTCCCCACCAATCCCACCATTCCCACCAATCCCACCAATCCCACCAATTCCACATCCCCACCATTCCCACCATTCCATCATCCCCACATCCCCACATCCCCACCAATCCCACCATTCCCACCGTTCCCGAGGATTCAGGGGCCGTTCCTGTCCCCCCAGGCTCCTCCACCGTGGACCTGCTCATCTACCAGGCCCTGTGCTACACCCACGACGAGCTCCACGCCGTGGACGTCGAGGATTTCCTGCTCAAAATCTGCGGCCTGGAGGAATTCCTGCAGAAGTGAGTGGCTGTGGGGGGGAAAGGTGGGAAATGGGGAAAAAACAGGAAAAAACAGAGGGGAATGGGGGGAAATGGAGAAAAACGGGGAAAAACGGGAAAAATGGAAAAAAGCAGGGACAAAACAGAAAAATGGAAAATCAGGGGAAAATGGAAAAAACAGGGGGAAAAGCAGGGGGGAAACCATGGGGGAAGTGGGGGAGAACAGGAAAAAAATGGGGGGAAAACAAGGAGAAAACAGGGAAAAAACGTGGGAAAAATGGATGAAAAACAGGGGACCATGGGGAAAAAGCAGGGAAAAAAACTAGGAGAAAACCAGGGAAAAAAAAACAGAAAAAAATGGGGAAAAAAACAGGGAAAAACCAGGAAAAATCAGGGAAAAACGGGAAAAACCCCAGGGAAAACAGGGGAAAATCAGGGAAAAACAGGGAAAATCCATGGCAGGAGCTCCAGGGTGTGATGAACACCCAGGGTTGATCCCAGCAAGCACAGCAGGAGCTTCTCTGCTCCTTTTCCTGCCTCTGGAGCTGCTCCTGCCAAAAGCAGCATGTTGGGAATGTCGTTCCTGGTCAGGCTGAAATCCTTGGAAAAGCAGCTGGGAAACTGGGACCTGCCAAAAATGCTTTTTGGAGGAGAATTACATAAAAGCCGTGTCAGGGAGCGGAGTCTGGATAAATCCCAGCCCTGCATAAATCCCAGCCCTGGATAAATCCCCCTGTCATTCCCAGCTCCAGAATTCCCACTGTCATTCCCAGCTCCAGAATTCCACCCCAGCCCCACTCTCAGATCCGTGCTCTGCTTCCCACGGATCCCTGGGCAGGTCCTGGCAGGCCGGGCCCGGCTCTGGAGGGGAAGGAGGGAGAACAATTCCTCATTCTCTGCATTTCCTGGTGCCACAAAGGTCCCTGTGCGGGCAGGGCGGCCACCCTGAGCCCCAGCCAAGGCCGCCTGGATGGGATGGGGCACTCCAAGTGGGATTTTGGGGCACCCAGCTGGGATTTCGGGGCACCCAGGTGGGATTTTGGGGTGCGGGGTGAGCCTGTGGAGCTCTCCCTGCACGTTTGGCAGGCACAAGTTCACCCAGCCCCGCAGGAAATTCAGCCCCGCTCTGAGCCCATCCCAAGGGCGCCTGGCTGCGGGGTTTCAGGTGAGATTTTGGGGCACCCAGGCAGGATTTCGGGGCACCCAGGTGGGATTTTGGGGTGTGGGGTGAGCCTGTGGGGCTCTCACCGCACATTTGGCAGGCATGAGTTCACCCAGCCCTGCAGGAAGCCCGGCCTCACTGGGAACCACAGCCAAGGCTGCCTGGCCAGGGGATTTTGGGGTAGCCAGGTGGGATTTTGGGGCACTCCAGGTAGGATTTTGGGGCAGCCAGGTGGGATTTTGCCAGGTGGGATTTTGGAGCATCCAGGCAAGATTTTGAAGCAGCCAGGCAGGATTTTGGGGCAGCCAGGCAGGATTTTGGGGCATTCCAGATGGGATTTTGGGGCAGCCAGGCAGGATTTTGGGGCATTCCAGGTGGGATTTTGGGGTGTGGGCTGAACCTGTGGCCCTGTCCCCACAGCAAACACACGCTGGGCAGCCACGAGCACATCCAGCACTGCAGGAAATTCGACATCGACATCCGGCTGCAGCTGCTCAGGAGGAAGGGCGTGCGCAGTGACCTGGCCCGCACGGTGGGTGTCACCTCCCCGGGACACCGGGGTTTGGTGTCACCTCCCTGGGACACTGCAGGGTCGGTGTCACCTCCCCGGGACACCGGGGTTTGGTGTCACCTCCCTGGGACACTGCAGGGTCGGTGTCACCACCCTGGGACATTGAGGGGTCAGTGTCACACCGAAGGGTCGGTGTCACCTCCCCGTGGCCCCGTTCAGCCTCTCTGTGTCCCCAGGCCAGCGATGACCAGAGTCCGTCCACCCTCAACCACCACATCCACCTGCAGGAGCGACCCATCAAACAGACCATCAGCAGGTAGGGCTGGGGACACGGTGGCACTGTCCCCAGTCCCCACACAGGGGGACACGGTGGCACTGTCCCCAATCCCCACACAGGGCAGAACACAGTGGCACTGTCCCCAATCCCACACAGGGGGACACGGTGGCACTGTCCCCAATCCCCACACAGGGCAGAACACGGTGGCGCTGTCCCCAATCCCCACACAGGGGGACATGGTGGCACTGTCCCCAGTCCCCACACAGGGCAGAACACGGTGGCGCTGTCCCCAATCCCCACACAGGGGGACATGGTGGCACTGTCCCCAATCCTCACCAGATGGAGGACACACGGTGGCACTGTCCCCAATCCCACACAGGGGGACACGGTGGCACTGTCCCCGGTCCCCACACAGGGGGACACAGTGGCGCTGTCCCCAATTCCCACCAGATGGGGGGTACACAGTGGCACTGTCCCCACGTGCCCACCCAGGGGAACTGTCCCCACGTGTCCCCACGTGTCCCCCCAGCCAGGGCTGAGCGCTGTCCCCTGTCCCCCAGGCAGGCCCTGAGTCTCCTCTTCGACACCTTCCACAACGAGGTGGACGCGTTCCTGGCAGCCGAGGTGAGGCCAGCGCTGGTTTTGGGAGAATTTGGGGGGATTTGGGGGGTTTTGATCCTCTGGGAATGCCGTGGGCAAAGGCTGCTGTGGCGTCCCAAAACCTCAGATTGTATCCAGGTAGGAATGCTTGGCTCCTCCCCCTGGGCGGAGCCTCTCCCCATGGGATGATGGAATTTTCTGAGCCATGCAGGGACGCTCACTGGCCCTGAGCAGAAGATAATTAATAATTAATGGTTCATTAACAGAAGAGATCTCCTGGAGGGAGGATGGAAGAGAGAAAGAAAAAAAAAAAATATTAGCATAATATAATAATAACATGACATAAAGAGATAAAATATAAATACAATTAGAATTATAATTATAAAAATAAATATGTATAATATAATATAATATAATAATATATATGATATATGATATATGATATATTATATATATTATAGTATAATATATGTATTATAATATATACATAATATAATATATAATATGATATATTATATATATGATATATATAATATATCATATGATATATGATATGATATTATATTAAGGAAAAAACCCCAGAAGTTTCTCTCCTCAATTTGGTTAAAAGACGCCTCATAGGACCTTGGGGACTTCACCTCAAACTTAAGGACACCCAACTGGACAGAAGTCAAAAGCAATTCCCTAGAAAAGAAGAGAACAAAAGAAGTAAATCGCTTTCGTGAAGCGTTTTAGCAGGAGCAAGAACCTCTTGCCCTGGCTCAGTTTTTCTCTGTAAAGAGCTTTTTTTTTTATTTTGCCTTTATTAAAACCTTTTTGCTTCCAACGCTGTCGCAGGAGCCGTCCCGCTGCTTTTACGCCACCTGAGGTAGCTGAGCTATCGAGGGTGTGATGTTTGTCTAGGAGAGCTCATGAGACCCGGCTGGAAGAGACAAAACATTTGCTGTCCCCCCCCGCAGGGCGATTTCCCGCTGAAGGCCGAGCGGGTGATCCAGTCGGTCATGGCCATCTGCAACGCCCTGGCGGCCGTGGAGTCGCAGGAGATCACCGCTGCCCTCAACCAGATGCCGCCCTGCCCGTCCCGCATGCAGCCCAAGATCCAGAAGGTGAGCCTGGGCCACCGGGGTGGGTCGGTCTGAGCAGCCGGGTGGCTGCCGAGGAAGGCAGGAGCCCCCGCCCCCCCCGAAATGGGAAATGTAAACCCCCATCCCTCCTGATTATTATAATTTTGAAATTAAGGGGCTCTCAGGTAAAGATATGGGAGCAGGAATAACAGTTCTTTATTAGGGAAAAAAAGAAAAATAAAAAGAAATAAAAATGCAGTAATAGAAAACAACACTGCCAGAGTCAGAGCCTGCCCTGGGCATTGTTATAATTTTGAATTTTTGGGGGGTCACCAGATGACACGAGAAAGTGTGACACAAGCACTGCTATTGTCACAATATAGAGACTAATTTTTTTTTTTTTTTTTTGACACTAACATTTATAGTTTTCTAAAGGTGACAGTGGATTGGAGGGGGAACGTGCCACCTCTCCAACAACACTAGACAAACTACTAGTTTGTCAAATTTCTCTGCTTCTATGAAGGAATGCAAAACAATAGGTTATTTACAGAAACTTGTGCGAGAAAGTTTGTTACAAGAATGTAAACTCAAAAAAGCTTTAGAAAATCTTAAAAAAACAGGGCAACACTCAGGTAAAGGCATAAGAATAGGAATAAAAGTTCTTTATTAGACATACTTGCTTTATTACAGAAATACAGTTCTTTATTAGAAATTCTTTATTAAAAATACAAAAGCAATAGTACCAAAAAAACCCAAAAAAACAAACACTGGCAGAGTCAGAGCAGGCCCTGGCAGCCTGTGGGTCAGGGTGTGGCAGCAGTGCCATTCCATGGGGGCTCAGCCCTCCTGCAGTGCCAGCTGTGCTTCTGCTGGAGCAGGATCCTGGACAAGGCTGGAGTTTTCCTCTGGAGCTCCAGGGCTGGTGTGGATGGGCCTGGGCTCCCTCTGGGAATGCAGTGGGGCAGAAAGCTGCTCCTCTGGGAATGCAGTGGGGCACAAAGCTGCTCCTCTGGGAATGCCGTGGGGCAGAAAGCTGCTCCTCTGGGAATGCAGTGGGGCACAAAGCTGCTCCTCTGGGAATGCAGTGGGGCAGAAAGCTGCTCCTCTGGGAATGCTGTGGGGCAGAAAGCTGCTCCTCTGGGAATGCAGTGGGGCAGAAAGCTGCTCCTCTGGGAATGCAGTGGGGCAGAAAGCTGCTCCTCTGGGAATGCAGTGGGGCAGAAAGCTGCTCCTCTGGGAATGCAGTGGGGCAGAAAGCTGCTCCCCTGGGAATGCAGCGGGGCAGAAAGCTGCTCCCCTGGGAATGCAGCGGGGCACAAAGCTGCTCCTCTGGGAATGCAGTGGGCAAAGGCTGCTGTGGTGTCCCAGAGTCTCAGATTGTATCCAGGTAGGAATGCTTGGCTCCTCCCCTGGGCAGAGCCTCTCCCCATGGGATGATGGAATTTTCTCAGCCATGCAGGGACACTCACTGGCCATGAGCAGGAGATAATTAATAATTAATGGCTCATTAACAGCAGAGATCTCCTGGAGGGAGGATTGGCTGTGGAAGAGATAAAGAGAACTGCCCAATGAGCAGAGGACTGCCCCAGCTCTGACAGATGGGGACAGAACACACACTTCTCTTGCAATCCAGCACACGGGGGAACTCAGCCAGCAGTGGGAGGGAACAAAAATTGTCACTTCTGGCTCTTTTCCCTCCTTTCCACCATGTGGAAAATCCCTGAATAGCTGGGAGCAGCCTGGGTCTGGCAGCCTGGGGTGGTTACATAAAATCTGCCTTGGCAGCGCTCAGGGGTTTCTTGTGGTTTCTTTTTCTTTTTTTTTTTTTTTTTTTTTTTTTTTTTTGTGGTCTCTCTCTTTTTTGGTTTCTTTCTTTTTTTGGTGGTTTTTCTTTTTTTTTTTCCTTTTTTTGGTGGTTTCTCATTTTTTTTCGGTGGTTTCTCAATTTTTTTGTGTGTTTTTTTGTTTTTTTTTTTTCCTTTCCCTCCACAGGATCCAAGTGTTCTGGCCAAGAGGGAAAATCGAGGTATTTCTCTTCTCCTGCTCCCCTTTCTGGGCTCAAGTTCGTGGTGCTTTTCATCTTCAAACCCCTCCTCCCCATTCAGATCTTGAGGCCAAAAAACGGGTTGGAAACCGGTCTGGTTAAAAAAAAAAAAAAAAAAAAGAGGATTTGGGGGGTTGTTGTTGCTCCTTGTGAGCTCCAAATGGAAAATTTGGAATTCCCCTTACTCCAAATGGGAAGTTTGGAATTCCCATGTCATTAATTCATCCCTGAGTGGGGGGGAAGCAGTGCGGGGGTCCCAAATCCAGATTTGAGGGATGGATCCCTGAGGGATTGATGGATCTCAGAGGGATTGAGGGATCCATGAGGGATTGATGGATCCCTCTCCGTGTTTCTCTGAGGGATTCATGGACTCCTGAGGGATTCATGGATCCCTGCGGGATTGATGAATTCCTAAGGGATGGATGGATCCCTTCCCCTGTTTCCCTGAGGGATTGATGGACCCTTGAGGGATTGATGGATCCTTGAGGGATTAATGGATCTCAGGGGGATTGATGGATCCCTTCCCTTGTTTCCCTGAGGGACCAACAGATCCCTGAGGGACTGATGGATCCCCATCCATGTTTCCCTCACGGACTGATGGATCCCCAAGGGACTGACAGATCCCCATCCATATTTCCCTGAGGGATTGATGGATCTCAGAGGGATTGACGGATCCCTCTCCATGTTTCCCTGAGGGACTGACAGATCCCTGAGGGACTGACAGATCCCAGTCCATGTTTCCCTGAGGGACTGATGGATCCCTGAGGGACTGATGGATCCCCATCTGTGTTTCCCTGAGGGATTGATGGATCCATGTCCATGTTTCCCTAGAGATTGATGGATCCCTGAGGGACTGACAGATCCCAGTCCATGTTTTCCTGAGGGACTGACAGATCCCTGAGGGACGGACGGATCCCTGAGGGACTGACAGATCCCTGTCCATGTTTCCCTGAGGGATCGATGGATCCTTGTCTATGTTTCCCTGAGGGACTGACGGATCCCTGAGGGACTGACAGATCCCTGTCCATGTTTCCCTGAGGGATCGATGGATCCTTGTCTACGTTTCCCTGAGGGACTGACGGATCCCTGAGGGACTGACGGATCCCCGAGCACTGACGGATCCCCGTCCGTGTCTCCCGCAGAGCGGATCGTGGAGAGCCTCACGGCCGCCATCCTCAACCTGGTGGAGCTCTACTGCAGCACCTTCAACGCCGACTTCCAGACGGCCGCGCCCGGGAGCCGCGAGCTGGGCGTGGCACAGGAGGCGCGGCTGCTCACCTGCCCCCTGGCCTTCACCGTCTACGCCACCCACCGCATCCCCATCACCTGGGCCGCCAGGTAAGGCACTCACCTGGTGTCTGGGTTTGAGCAGCCAGGTGGCTGCTGAGGAAGGCAGGAGCCTCCCCCGAAATGGGAAATGTAAACCCTCTCCCTCCTGATAATTATAATTTTGAAATTAAGGGGCTCTCAGGTAAAGATATGGGAATTGGAATAACAGTTCTTTATTAGGGAAAAAAAAAGAAAAATAAAATAAAAATGCAGTAATAGAAAACAACACTGCCAGAGTCAGAGCAGGCCCTGGCAGGCTGTGGGTCAGGGAGGTGGCAGCAGTGCCATTCCATGGGGGCTCAGCCCTCCTGCAGTGCCAGCTGTGCTTCTGCTGGAGCAGGATCCTGGACAAGGCTGGAGTTTTCCTCTGGAGCTCCAGGGCTGCTGGGGATGGGCCTGGGCTCCCTCTGGGAATGCAGTGGGGCAGAAAGCTGCTCCTCTGGGAATGCAGTGGGGCAGAAAGCTGCTCCTCTGGGAATGCAGTGGGGCAGAAAGCTGCTCCTCTGGGAATGCAGTGGGCAAAGGCTGCTGTGGTGTCCCAAAGCCTCAGATTGTATCCAGGTAGGAATGCTTGGCTCCTCCCCTGGGCGGAGCCTCTCCCCATGGGATGATGGAATTTTCTCAGCCATGCAGGGACACTCACTGGCCATGAGCAAAAGATAATTAATAATTAATGGCTCGTTAACAGCAGAGATCTCCTGGAGGGAGGATTGGCTGTGGAAGAGATAAAGAGAACTGCCCAATGAGCAGAGGAGAACTGCCCCAGCTCTGACAGATTAGTAGAACACACACCCCCAGCTAAATCTTTCAGCCTAACACACCTGGGTACTCCCCACCTTCCAGGTGCTGTTTGTATCCCAGGCATTCCCAGGAATGTTGGGAATAAGGGGTGAGGTGCCCTGAGTGTCCCAGGTTGGGGTTGCAGGGAGGGAGTGGTGGGAAAATTGGAATATTTGGAGTTGAGGGTGTGGTAGGGAATGGTTGGGAATCGTGGAATATCCTGAGAGGGCAGGAATTGTCAATTCTGGCTCCTGGGATGCCCCAAAGTCCTGCCTGGGAGTGGGAATGCTGGACACCCCAAAATCCCAGCGTATTCCTGGGAATGTTGGCACTGGGGTGCCCCAAAATCCCACTGTGTGTCTGAGACACCCCAAAATCCCACAATGTTCCTGGGAATGATGGACACTCCAAAATCCCAGCATGTTCATGGGATCACTGGCACTGGGACACCCCAAAATCCCAGCACTTTCCTGGGAGTGCTGGCACTGGGACAACCCAAAATCCCAGCAAATTCCTGGGAGTGCTGGCATTGGGACACCCCAAAATCCCAGCACTTTCCTGGGAGTGCTGGCACTGGGACAACCCAAAATCCCACCGTGTGTCTGAGACATCCCAAAATCCCTTTGTGTGCTTGGGAATTCTGACACTGGGACATCCCAAAATCCCAGCCTGTTCCCGGAAACACTGGCACTGGGACACCCCAAAATCCCAGCACTTTCCTAGGAGTGCTGGCACTGGGACACCCCAAAATCCCAGCCTGTTCCCGGAAACACTGGCCCTGGGACACCCCAAAATCCCAGCACTTTCCTAGGAGTGCTGGCACTGGGACACCCCAAAATCCCAGCCTGTTCTCAGGAATGCTGGCACTGGGACACCTCAAAATCCCAGCACTTTCCTGGGAGTGCTGGCACTGGGACACCCCAAAATCCCAGCCTGTTCCCGGGAACGCTGGCACTGGGACACCCCAAAATCCCAGCGTATTCCTGGGATCACAGGCACTAGGGCACCCCAAAATCCCAGCACTTTCCTGGGAGTGCTGGCACTGGGACACCCCAAAATCCCAGCCTGTTCCCGGGAACGCTGGCACTGGGACACCCCAAAATCCCAGCCTGCTCCCGGGATCGCTGGCACTGCCAGGCAGGGCGGGATGTCGCCGCAGCTCGGGCCGGGCTGGCTCATCCCGAGGCCACCGCGCCACCCGGGGGAGGTGACAGATGGCCCCGCGCCCCGCGCCAGCGGCGTGGCCCCTTTGTTCCGCTCCTCGGTGCCCGTGCCCGGCGCGGGGGGGGACCGGGAGGGGACCAGGAGGGGACCGGGGGGTGGCGACAGCGGCGCCGGCAGAGCCGCCCCGCCGGGGACCCCTCGCCTTTGTCCTTGTCCTTAATGTATTCCCCTTGGTGAGTGGCTCCGAACAAAGCGGCGAGCCTGGGAAATGCCGCCAGCCCCTGACCCCCGCGCCCCGCAGCCCTGCCCGGATTGTCGCAGCCCTGCCCGGATTGTCGCAGCCCTGCCCGGATTGTCGCAGCCCTGCCCGGATTGTCGCTCGGCACCTGCCACATGGCAGGGCCCCCCCGTGTGCCGGAATGCGCCGTGCCATATGGTGCTGGGGACATCGGGGGAGGGTGGGGAACGTCCCCGTTCTGCCCCCGTTTCCCATCCTCCGGGAAGGATTTAGGGGTTCTGGGGATCCAGGTTTTCCCGTTCTTGGGGAAGGGATTTAGGGGTTCTGGTGATCTGGGTAAAGCCCCCTGCCCCCTTTCCCATCCTCGGGGAAAGATTTTGGGGTTCTAGGGATCCAGGTTCTCCCATCACTGGGGAAGGATTTAGGGGCTCTGGTGGCCCGGATAAACTCCCCCCTCTCTTTCCTATCCTCAGGGAAGGATTTAGGGGTTCTGGTGACCCTGGTAAAGCCCCCACACCTTTCCCATCCTCAGGGAAGGATTTAGGGGTTCTGGTGACCCTGGTAAAGCCCCCACACCTTTCCCATCCTCAGGGAAGGATTTAGGGGTTCTGGTGACCCTGGTAAAGCGCCCACACCTTTCCCATCCTCAGGGAAGGATTTAGGGGTTCTGGTGATCCTGGTAAAGCCCCCACCCCTTTCCCATCCACAGGGAAGGATTTAGGGGTTCTGGTGATCCTGGTAAAGCCCCCACCCCTTTCCCATCCTCAGGGAAGGATTTAGGGGTTCTGGTGACCCTGGTAAAGCCCCCACACCTTTCCCATTCTCAGGGAAGGATTTAGGGGTTCTGGTGATCCTGGTAAAGCCCCCACCCCTTTCCCATCCTCAGGGAAGGATTTAGGGGTTCTGGTGACCCTGGTAAAGCCCCCACCCCTTTCCCATTCTCAGGGAAGGATTTAGGGGTTCTGGGGATCCAGCTTTTCCCATCCTTGGGGAAGGATTTAGGGGTGACCCTGGTAAAACCCCATCCCAACTTTTCCTATGCTCAGAACAGGATTTAGGGGCTCAGGTGGCCCCTACACCGGCTCATTTGGTGTTTTTCCCGCAGTTATGAAGATTTCTACCTCTCGTGCTCCCTCAGCCACGGCGGGAAGGAGCTGTGCAGCCCCCTGCTCACCAGGAAGGCCCACGTCTACAAATACCTCTTCCACCTCATCATTTGGGACCAGCAGTAAGGCCATGGGGTGGCCACGGGGGTCCCACCCACACTGCCTTCATCACCCTCACCATCATCCTCCCCTCCCCTGCGCCGTTTTTTTTTTTTTTTTGGGTGTTGGAAGTTTTTGTGTCATTGCCCAGAAATAGCAACCCCCGGGAAAGGGGATCTGCTCCCAAAATAGCGCCGGGAGCAGGCGGGGAGGCCGCGCTGAGCCCTCGCCACGCCTGGCATCCCCAGCAGCCCGGGAGGAGGGGATGGGACGGGATAATTTTAGAAGGCGCCGGTGCCCCCAAGGACAGGGCCCGGCGGGACGGCGGCGAGCGCAGCGATCCCGGGGATCCTTCCCCTTCCTGCCCGCGGGATGTAGCTGCCACCCCGAGCTCCCTGGGAGCGGCAGAGAGGAATCCCAGCCCCGGGGGTCCCACGCGGCCCCCCCCCCCGGGTTGTGGGGCAAGGTCAGTGCCCGGCGGGGCTCCCCGTGGAGGGCCCTGTCCCTGCGGTCACCTTCGCGGGACGGAGAGCGCAGCCGGGCTTCCCGGAGCTGCCGCAGCTCCAGCTGGCTGTCCCCGAACCTGCGGGGTGGCTGGCACTTCCCGGGACTTCCAGGGACTTCCAAGGACACCCCGGTGCTGTAGGGCCAGGCTCTCCTGGGGCATCCCAAGGAGGGGACTGGGAGAGCCCGTCCCTGGCACCCCGAGCCTCTCCCCAGCACCCTGAGCCCATCCCTGGCACCCTGAACCCATCCCTGGCACCCCAAGCCCGTCCCTGGCACCCTGAGCCTGTCCCTGGCACCCTGAACCTGTCCCTGGCACCCTGAACCCATCCCAGGCACCCCAAGCCCATCCCTGGCACCCCGAGCCTCTCCCCAGCACCCTGAGCCCGTCCCTGGCACCGTGAGTCCATCCCCTGCACCCTGAGTCCATCTCTGACACCCTCAACCCATCCCTGGCACCCTGAGCTGGTCCCTGGCACCCCGAGCCCATCCCTGGCCTCTCTCCTGCAGGATTTGCTTCCCAGTCCAGGTGAACCGGCTGCCCCGGGAGACCCTGCTCAGTGTCACCCTCTTCGCCGTGCCCGTGCCACCCCCGGGCGGCTCCTCCGACGCCAGCAAGCAGCGGCGGGTCCCCGAGGCACTGGGCTGGGTCACCACCCCCCTCTTCAACTTCAGGCAGTACGTGGGGTGTGCCAGCACCCTGGGCACGGCGAGGGGCTGGGCTGGCATCCCTGGGGGGCACAGGAGGGTCCCCAGGGCCATGGGGTCCCCAGAATCTCTGGGTCCCCAGGGCCATGGGGTCCCCTTGGCATGGCAAGGGGCTGAGCTGGGCATCCCTGGGGGGCACAGGAGGGTCCCCAGGGCCATGGGGTCCCCAGAACTTCGGTGTCCCTAGTTCTGTGGGGTCCCTGGGCACAGCGAGGGGCTGGGCTGGCATCCCTGGGGGGCACAGGAGGGTCCCCAGGGCCATGGGGTCCCCAGAACCTTGTCCGCAGTGCCATGGGGTTCTCAGCACCCTGGGGACGGCGAAGGGCTGGGCTGGCATCCCTGGGGGGCACAGGAGGGTCCCCAGTGCTGTGGGGTCCCAAAAACCTCGGTGTCCCCAGTGCCATGGGGTCTCCAGTGCCTCAGCTCAGCACCAGCAGCGGTGCCACCCTCGTGCCCCCCCAGTGCCACCCTTTGTCCCCCCCCCCAGGGTCCTGACCTGCGGGCGGAAGCTCCTGGGCTTGTGGCCGGCCACTCAGGACAACTCCAGGGCCAGGTCGAGCGCCCCGAACTTCAACCAGCCCGACAGCGTCATCCTGCAGGTACGGCCTGGCGCTCCAGGGGCACAGATCCCCCCACAAAGCTCCACCTGGGGGTCCCCTCACCCTCTGCCTCTGCCCCAGGTCGACTTCCCCAGCTCGGCCTTCGAGGTGAAGTTCACCAGCCCGCCCGCGGCCGAGGGCAGCCCCAGGTACGAGTTCGGCAGCCTGGGGGAGGAGGACCAGCGCCAGCTGCGGGAGGCCATGCAGAAAAAATCACTTTATTGGTGAATAAACCCGGGGGTGGCACTGCCCCGCTGGGGGGGACGCGCACAGGGGGTGTCACAGGGGGTGTCCCTCGTGCCGGGGCCGGGGATTTTGGAGCTGGGTGGTTCCCCCGTGCCCTGCCCTCCCTGTTGTCCCCTCCTCGGGGACAGCTGAGCGGTGCCAGGCCAGGCTGGCACGGCCGGAGCTGTCGGGGGGGATCGGGTGTCAGCAGCTGCGCAAAGGGCGGGGGTGCTCGGCCAGCGGGGCAGGCTCGGGGGTCCCTGGGCAGGGGGACAGGAGGGGACAGCTCAGTCCCCCCTGGGCACGGGGCCTCCTGGCTGTCCCACAGCAGGGTCCCGCTGGCCATCAGCCCCTCCGTGCGGGGACGCAGGGAGGGCTCGGGGGATGTTTTGGGCTTCCAATAAATGCTGGGGGCAGAGGGGACGCACACCCCCCATCCTGCCAGCCCCATGTGTGACGAGGGCACAGGGGTGCCACCTCCCCATCCTGCCAGCCCCATTCTCTCCATGCACAGTGGGGCACAGGGATGCCACCTCCCTGAGCTCCCACGTGTTTTGGGGTCACAGGGATGCCACCTCCTCAACCTCCCACGTGTTTTGGGGTCACAGGGATGCCACCTCCTCAACCTTCCATGTGTTTTAGGAGCAGAGATGCCACCTCCATGAGCTCCCACATGTTTTGGGGTCACAGGGATGGCACCTCTCTGACTCCCACATGTTTTGGGGTCACAGGGATGGCACCTCTCTGACTTCCACGTGTTTTAGGGGCATAGGGATGCCACCTCCTCACCCTCCCACCCCATGCCAGCCCTGCCACGCCCTCCCTGACGCTGTCCCCGTGTCCCCGCAGGCTGACGGACGCGGACCGGCAGCGGCTGTGGGAGAAGCGCTGGCACTGCCACGCGTCCCCCGGCGCCCTGCCCATGCTGCTGGCCAGTGCCCCCAGCTGGGACTGGGGCTGCCTGCCCGACATCTATGCCCTGCTCAGCCAGTGGACCTCCATGAGCCACCAGGACGCCCTGGGGCTGCTGCACGCCACGTAAGCCACCCGCGGGCTGTGGGGACGCGCTGTGGCGGTGGCAGGAGGGCGCTGTCACCCCATGGAAACGTGTCCCGGCTGCAGGTTCCCGGACCAGGAGGTGAGGAGGACGGCCGTGCAGTGGATCGACTCCATCTCGGACACGGAGCTGCTGGATTACCTGCCCCAGCTGGTCCAGGTGCGTGGTGGCACCGGGATGTGCCACGGGGTGCCCGCCGGTGCCACCGCGCCCCTGTGACACCGTCCCCTGTGCAGGCCCTGAAGTACGAGTGCTACCTGGACAGCCCCCTGGTGCGCTTCCTCATGAAGAGGGCGATTTGTGACCTGAAGATCACCCACTACTTCTTCTGGTGGGTTTGGGGGGCTCTGGGAGCGGCGGGGGCACCCTGAGCCTGGCCTGACCCCGCGTGTCCCCAAACCAGAGGGGACCCTGAGGCTGGGTCCCCCAAGACAGGGGGCACCCTGAGGTTGGCCTGACCCGACATGTCCCCAAACCAGAGGGGACCCTGAAGCTGGGTCCCCCAAGACAGGGGGCACCCTGAGGTTGGCCTGACCCGACATGTCCCCAAACCAGAGGGGACCCTGAGCCTAGCCTGACCCTCCATGTCCCCAGTCTATGGGGGCACCCTGAAGCTGGCCTGACCCCACGTGTCCCCAAGCCAAGGGTCACCCTGAGCCTGGCCTGACCCTGTATGTCCCCAGGCTATGGGGGGACCCTGAGCCTGGCCTGACCCTGCATGTCCCCAGGCTGGGCAGAACCTTGAACCTGGCCTGACCCCGTGTGTCCCCAAGTCGAGGGCCACCCTGAGGCTGGCCTGACCCTGTGTGTCCCCAAGCTATGGGGGGACCCTGAGCCTGGCCTGACCTCACATGTCCCCAAGCTGAGGGCCACCCTGAGGCTGGCCTGACCCCACGTGTCCCCAAGCCGAGGGCCACCCTGAGCCTGGCCTGACCCTGTATGTCCCCAGGCTGGGCAGAACCTTGAACCTGGCCTGACCCCGTGTGTCCCCAAGCTGAGGGCCACCCTGAGCCTGGCCTGACCCCGTGTGTCCCCAAGCCGAGGGCCACCCTGAGCCTGGCCTGACCCCGTGTGTCCCCAAGCCGAGGGCCACCCTGAGGCTGGCCTGACCCCGCGTGTCCCCAGCAGGCTGCTGAAGGATGGCCTCAAGGACTCCCAGTTCAGCATCCGGTACCAGTACCTGCTGGCAGCGCTGCTGTGCTGCTGCGGGAAGGGGCTGCGCGAGGAGTTTGACCGGCAGTGCCTGTTGGTCAGCACGCTGGCCAGGCTGGCACAGCAGGTCCGGGACGCCGCCCCATCCGCCCGCCAGGTGGGTGCCGGGGTGCTGGGAGGGGTGCAGGGGGTGCTGGGTGCCAGCCCCCTGCGCCACACTCGGCCCTCCTATCCCATGCCCACCTCGTCCCATCGCGTTCCTGCCCTGTCCCACGTCCACCCTGGGTTTGCCTGCTATATTCCATGCATACTCCATCCCATGCTAACCCCTTCCCATGCCCACCCCTCTCTATCCCATTTCTATCCCATGGTCACCTGTTCCTTGTCCATGCCACCCCATTCCCATGGATCCCACCCCATTCCTGTGGATCCCACCCCATTCCTGTGGATTCCATCCCATTTCCATGGATCCCATCCCATTTCCATGGATCCCACCCCATTCCTGTGGATCCCACCCCATTCCTGTGGATCCCATCCCATTTCCATGGATCCCATCCCATTTCTATGGATCCCACCCCATTCCCGTGGATCCCACGCCATTCCCATGGATCCCATGCCATTCCCATGGATCCCACCCCATTCCCGTGGATCCCATCCCATTCCTGTGGATCCTACCCCATTCCCATGGATCCCATCCCATTCCCATGGATCCCACGCCATTCCCATGGATCCCACGCCATTCCCATGGATCCCACCCCATTCCTGTGGATCCCACCCCATTCCTGTGGATCCCATGCCATTCCCATGGATCCCATGCCATTCCCATGGATCCCATTCCATTCCCATGGATCCCATGCCATCCCGTTCCCATGGATCCCATCCCATTCCCGTGGATCCCATCCCATTCCCACGGATCCTACCCCATTCCCGTGGATCCCACCCCATTTCCATGGATCCCACCCCATTCCCATGGATCCCATCCCATTCCTACGGATCCCACCCCATTCCTGTGGATCCCATTCCATTTCCATGGATCCCACCCCATTCCTGTGGATCCCACCCCATTCCTGTGGATCCCATGCAATTCCCATGGATCCCATGCCATTCCCATGGATCCCATTCCATTCCCATGGATCCCATGCCATCCCGTTCCCATGGATCCCATCCCATTCCCATGGATCCCACCCCATTCCTGTGGATCCCATCCCATTCCCACGATCCCACCCCATTCCTGTGGATCCCATTCAATTTCCATGGATCCCACCCCATTCTCACGGATCCCACCCCATTCCTGTGGATCCCATCCCATTCCCATGGATCCCATTCCATTCCCGTGGATCCCACCCCATTTCCATGGATCCCACGCCATTCCCGTGGATCCCACCCCATTCCCATGGATCCCACCCCATTCCTGCCCCGCAGGCCATCCTGCGCGAGGGGCTGGAGGACGTGGCGCAGTTCTTCAAGGCGCACGGCTCGTGCCGGCTGCCGCTCAGCCCCAGCCTGCTGGTCAAGGGCATCGTGCCCCGGGTGAGTGCCAGCCCGGGGGGCTCGGGGGGCTCCTCTGCCCGCTCCCGGCTCGCCCTGACCGCCCGCCCCTCCCTCCTTCCCTCGGCAGGACTGCTCCTACTTCAACTCCAACGCCGTCCCGCTGAAGCTCTCCTTCCAGAACGTGGATCCGCTCGGGGAGAATATCCGTGTCATCTTCAAGGTGAGCCTGGCACCTTTGGAAATGCCCAAATCCTGGCACAGCCCTCCGAGAATCCCCCTGCTCTGGGCTCTGAGGGCTCTGATGGCTCGGGTGGCTCCCCCCTGGCTCTGATGGCTGTGGTGCTTCTGATGGTGGCTTTGGTGGCTTTGATGGCTCTGATGGCTCTGATGGTTCTCCCATGGCCCTGATGGCTCTGGTGGCCCTGATGGTTCTCCCATGGCCCTGATGGTTCTGGTGGCTCTGATGGTTCTCCCCTGGCCCTGATGGCTCTGGTGGCTCCTCCCTGGCTCTCATGGCTGTGGTGGTTCTGATGGTGGCTTTGGTGGCTTTGATGGCTCTGGTGGCTCTGATGGTTCTTCCCTGGCCCTGATGGTTCTCCCGTGGCTCTGATGGCTCTAGTGGCTCTGATGGTTCTCCCCTGG
Organism: Vidua chalybeata; assembly: GCF_026979565.1. Taxonomy (NCBI): domain Eukaryota; kingdom Metazoa; phylum Chordata; class Aves; order Passeriformes; family Viduidae; genus Vidua; species Vidua chalybeata. Next base: position 4,148,102 of record NC_071553.1, read on the forward strand.
CTCCGATGGCTCTGGTGGCTCTGATGGTTCTCCCCTGGCCCTGATGGTTCTCCCGTGGCTCTGATGGCTCTGGTGGCTCCTCCCTGGCTCTGATGGCTGTGGTGGTTCTGATGATGGCTTTGGTGGCTCTGATGGCTCTGGTGGCTCTGATGGTTCTCCCCTGGCCCTGATGGCTCTGGTGGCTCTGATGGTTCTCCCCTGGCTCTGATGGCTCTGGTGGCTCTGATGGTTCTCCCCTGGCCCTGATGGCTCTGGTGGCTCTTGCCCCGGCAGTGCGGCGATGACCTGCGGCAGGACATGCTGACGCTGCAGATGATCCGCATCATGAACAAGATCTGGGTGCAGGAGGGGCTGGACATGCGCATGGTCATCTTCCGCTGCTTCTCCACCGGCCGCGGGCGAGGTGAGACAGAGTTTGGGTGTCCCCAGGGGTCACTGGGCTCCGGGTTGGGGCTGGGGATGGCCCAGGACATCCTGGGGTCTGATCCCACCAGCCCATCCCTGTCACACAGTGGGGAGCGGTTGGGTTGGTGACAAAGGGCGTCGGGGTTGTGGTTCTTGGGGTTGGAAGGGTCTCACCCCGCTCTCCCACCTTCCAGGCATGGTGGAGATGATCCCCAACGCCGAGACCCTGCGGAAAATCCAGGTGGAGCACGGCGTGACCGGCTCCTTCAAGGACCGGCCGCTGGCGGACTGGCTGCAGAAACACAACCCCGAGGAGGATGAGTATGAGAAGGTGAGGAAGAATCCCTGCTCCGCGTGTCCCCCATTCCAGGGACCAGCCCCTTGCTTCCCATCGTATCCATCCTTTCTCCTTGTCCTTCCCTCCTTCCTCGCAGGCCGTGGAAAACTTCATCTACTCCTGCGCCGGCTGCTGCGTGGCCACCTACGTGCTGGGCATCTGCGACAGGCACAACGACAACATCATGCTCAAGACCACGGGCCACATGTTCCACATCGATTTTGGCAGGTTCCTGGGCCACGCCCAGATGTTCGGCAACATCAAGAGGTGACAGAGGCCCCTGGGACCTCCCGCCCTCATCCCTGCCGAGGGGGAAGCTCCCTGTCCTTGTCCTGGTGGTGGGTGACCTCTCCTTCTTCATGCCCTGGTGGTGGGTGACCTCTCCCTGTCATCCCAGTGGTGGCCAAAGTGACCTCTCCTTCTCCTTGTCCTGGTGGGAGGTGACCTCCTCCTCTCTTTGTCCTGGTGGGCAGTGACCTCCCACTCTCCTCATCTTGGTGATGAGTTGAGCTTTCCCTCTTCTTGTCCTGGTGGGAGGTGACCTCACACTCTCCTTGTCCTGGTGGGAGGTGAGGTCCTTCTCTCCTTGTCCTGGCAGCGGGTGACCTCTCCCTCTCCTTGTCCCGCCCCCCACCCCTGGTCACTTTGTCCCTCCTGTCCCCCGGCGCAGGGACCGGGCGCCGTTTGTCTTCACCTCGGACATGGCGTACGTCATCAACGGCGGGGACAAGCCCTCCAGCCGCTTCCACGACTTCGTGGACCTGTGCTGCCAGGCCTACAACCTGATCCGCAAGCACACCCACCTCTTCCTCAACCTGCTGGGGCTGGTGAGAGCCGAGGGGCCACAAAACTCCCCTCAGCGTGGCACGGGGGTCCCTTTGTCCCCCGTCCCCACCGCTGTCCCCATCGCTGTCCTCATCCCTGCCCTCCCTGCCAGATGCTGTCCTGTGGCATCCCCGAGCTCTCCGACCTGGAGGACCTCAAGTACGTCTACGACGCGCTGAGGCCGCAGGACTCCGATGCCGATGCCACCACCTACTTCACCAGGTAGGGGACACGGGCGGGCGACACAGCAGCGGCTGGAGGGTCCCTCGGATGGTGGCACTGAGCACGCGGTGGCCTCGTTGCAGGTTGATCGAGTCCAGCCTGGGCAGCGTGGCCACCAAGCTCAACTTCTTCATCCACAACCTGGCGCAGATGAAGTTCACGGGCTCGGACGCCCGGCCCACGCTGTCCTTCGCGCCCCGCACGCACACCCTCAAAACGTCCGGCCGGATCCGCGACGTCTTCCTCTGCCGCCACGAGAGGGTCTTCAACCCCAGCAAGGGCTACGTGAGTGGGGACAGCTGGGGACGGGCCCAGGCTGGGCTTGGGGCGCCCCGGGTCCCCATCCCACGTCACGTCCCCGCCTCTCTGCAGACCTACGTGGTGAAGGTGCAGAGGGACAACCCGGGCGAGGTCACCTTCGTGCAGCGCACCTTCGAGGAGTTCCAGGAGCTGCACAACAAACTGCGCCTCCTCTTCCCCTCCTCGCTGCTGCCCAGGTACCCCTGGAGCCCCTCAGGACCTCCAGGGACTCCCCAAAACCCCCCCGGGACCCTCCTGAGTGTCCGTCCCCGCAGCTTCCCCAGCAGGTTCGTCATCGGGCGCTCGCGGGGCGAGGCGGTGGCCGAGCGGCGCAAGGAGGAGCTCAACGGCTACATCTGGCACCTGATCCACGCCGCCCCCGAGGTGGCAGAGGTGGGGACACGAGGTGGGGGCCGCGGGGAGGTGGGGACAGTGCCAGGGCCACCAGGGAGGTGGGGAATGCTTGGGGACAAGGCAGCTCGTAGAGCATCGGCGCGTGCCCCGGTTTTGAACGGCGGGGATGCTGTCACCGCTGTCACCACTAATGTCACCTCCTGACCCTGCAGTGTGACCTCATCTACACCTTCTTCCACCCCCTGCCCCGCGATGAGAAGGCGGCTGGAACCAACCCAACCCCGAAGCCGGCAGGTGGGGAAGGGGTGGGTTTGGGGGTGATTTTGGGGGGTGACGGCAGGGGGTGACATCAGGGGTGTCCCATCCCTCCTGTCCCCCTCTCCAGACGCCACGTGGGCTCGATCCCTGGGCAAGGTCGGCGGGGAGGTGAAGCTCTCCATCTCCTACAAGAACAACAAGCTCTTCATCATGGTGATGCACATCCGAGGGCTGGTAGGACCACGGCACCCACGGGAGTGGGGCTGGGGCGCTGTCCCCTCCCCGCGCTCACGGCGTGTCCCCACTCTGCCCCACAGCCACCCCTGCAGGACGGCAACGACCCCGACCCCTACGTCAAGACCTACCTGCTGCCCGACCCCCAAAAAACCACCAAGAGGAAAACCAAAGTGGCCCGAAAAACCTGCAACCCCACCTACAACGAGATGGTAGGAGGGACCGGGGTGGATTTGGGGCGCGTCCCCACGGGTGGCCGTGGCTGAGGGTTTGTCCCCGTTGTGTCCCACAGCTGGTGTACGACGGGATCCCCCGGGGGGACCTGGAGCAGCGGGAGCTGCGGCTGAGCGTGCTGAGCGAGGAGGGATTTTGGGAGAACATCCTGCTGGGGGAGGTGGGAATTCGCCTCCGCGACCTGGACCTGGCCCAGGAGAAGATGGGCTGGTTCGCCCTGGGCTCCCGCGGCCACGGCACCCTCTGAGTCCCCCGGGACCCCCGGGGGTGCCCCCAAAAGGGCGCTGCCCAGGTGGCTTCTTTTTTAAGTTTACCTTGTGTCAAGGGAGCAACGCGGGGAGGGCGGGGCGCGGGGCGGTTCGGGGGTAATTTCTTCCTTTGGGATATCCGTATTTTAATTTTTTTTTAATAACGAGTAGCGTGAGCACCGGGGCGGAGGGGAGGGGGAGGTGGCACAGGGGGGGTTGGGGGGTGTGTGGACCCCCCCCCTCCCCCATCCCAGGAACCGGGCAATTCCCACCGCGGGGAATTCGCTCCCAAAGGAGAGCGGCGTGGCGAGTTGCCCGTCCCGTGTGGCTGCCGGCCACCTTTGCTGTCCCCGTGCCCTGGGGACATCTGTGTCCTTCCCCGCCTGCCACCCGGCCCCGGGTGCGGGCTTGGTGCCTGTGGTGCTTTGTTTACAGCGACAGCTCCGTAAACGGACGAAATGTTTCTCAGGATCGAGAATAATTAACTTTAACCTTTATATTAAAAGTTTTAAATATTGGATCTGGTGGCAGCTGGGGCGCGGGGGGTTGGTCTGGCTTCTCGAGGGTGGGCGAGTTGGGACCCTCCGGTGTCGGGACCCGCGTACCTGGAACACGGGAACGGGATCACAAAAGGGGATGAAAGGCACGGGGCGGCACATCTGCCCCTCTGCCCGCACATCTGGGCACACATCTGCCCCGCACTTCCGCACATCTGCCCACCGCACCCTCCAGAACGCGGAGCCCTGGGGGTCTGGGCTCTGCCTCCCTCAACCCTCAGCATCCTCCAGCTCCTGTCCCAGTGCGCCCCTCACCCCGCGCTGTCCCTGGGGCTGACAAAGTGTCCCCAAAGTGTCCCCAAAGTGTCCCCAAAGCGCCCCGTGACCAGCCCCGGGTGGGCTCAGGGTCCCCGCGCTCCCCCCGCGCCGCCAGGGGGCGCTGCCGCGCGCCGGCTGATGCAATCCCCGCGGGGCGTGGCCACACTGGGAGTGGGCGTGGCACCGCCGACACCGCCCAATGGGAGGTGGTGATGGCGAGTGGGCGTGGCAGAGAAGGTGCCGCCCCGCCCCTCCCTCTGGGGGCGGAAGGCGCTGAGGCGGCGGCGCCGCCATTTTGTGCTGGAGCTGCCTCAGGATGGAGTCGAAACCCGAACCGGAGCTGTCCGCCGCCCGCCGAGCCTTCAGACTCACCGCCCCGCCACGGAGCGCCGCTCCACACACCCCTCCGCACCGCTGGCAGCGCTGAACGCCCTCATGGAGCACAGCGGTCGCGAACGCGCCGGCCCCGGCTTGGGATGGGCCCGACTGGGCCTGGCCGCGGCCTGGCCGAAGCTGGCGGGGCCCAGCGCGGCGCCCGCCGGCGGCTCGTCCCCGGCGAGCCCGCCCTTCTCGTGGCTGCGCGCGATGTCGCAGCTGCTGTCGCCGCTGCCCGCCCTCCTGCAGCGGCTGCTGCCCGGCGCCGCGCTGAGCTCCGCGCTCTGCCCCGCCAAGGCACCGCCGCCGCTGGTGCTGCTGCCCAAGGACACCTCGCTGGACTGGACCGAGGAGGAGCCCCCGGAGAAGCGGCCGGAGGGCGGCCCGGAGCCCCCGGCGGGGCTGTGGGGAGCGGGGCTGGTGCGGAGCAGCCTGGGCGCCCTTCCCGTCGATTGGTACGTGCTGGGCTTGGAGCAGGGCAAGAGCCACCTGCCGCAGCCCCTGCGAGCCGAGGGCTTGCCCGAGGTTGAATTCCTGCGCAGCAAGCGCCTGGCGTTCCTCCAGCGCTGGCAGCTGCCCGTGCCCGAGCCCGACCACGGCTACCACAGCCTGGAGGAGGAGCAGCAGCAGCAGCACAGGGGTGTCTGCAGGGAAACTGGGGAGCAGCGCGGCAATAGCGGGGATTTCGAGCAGCCCGGGGATGCGGGGAGACAGCCTGGAGGTGTCCCCGTGGAGCAGGAGCGGCTCCGGGATGCGGCTGAGGAGGGGGAAGCCTTGGCTGAAGAGGAACGTGAGGACTCGGGAACGGAGCGAGACTTCCCAATTTCCACCAGACCTGCCTGCGCGAATAAATTAATTGATTATATCATCGGGGGAGTATCCAGTGGGGAGGAGAGTGAGGATGAGGAAGACTGGGATGATGATGATGATGAAGATGATGACGGGTTTGACAGCGAAGAGCTGCCCTCGGACTCAGACGCCGGCAGCCAGGACGGGGAGAGGCTTCTTCTATGGAATTCCTTCTACAGCTTGGATCCCTACGACCCTCAGAACTTCACAGCCACCATCCAGACGTCTTCCAGCGAGCCGGGAAAGGGGATGTCGGACATGGAAGAGGAGGAGGAGGAGGAGGAAGACTCGTGGGCAGAGTCCTCCGAGGGCTCTCCGAGTTCCGAGGAGGACGAGTGGGACTGTGAGAGCGTGGATGAGGCGGAAAACTTGAAACTTTGGAACTCGTTCTGTAGCTCGGACGATCCCTATAACCCTTTGAATTTCACGGCGGCCTTTCAGACAGCGGAGAAAAAAGGGACGCCGGGTTTCCCTGGGGCAGAGAGGGCGAGTTCTGTCACCTCTGAGCGTTTCTCCGTGTGCAGGGTACAGCTGGAAAAACACAACTGCGGGAGCACTGAACTGGGGCAGCGCAGGGAGAAAACTGCGAGTTCCAAGAGGAAAAAGGTACAGATTTTATTAATATTTTTTGTGGTTTGGGATTGTTAAAAAAAACAAACCGCACACTGCGCCAAGTGGGGGTGAGGTCAGCGTTCCAGATCGTGCTTCCATATGTGCTGATCATTTCCCTGGAATGCTGCACCTCATCCTTGGCACGTGATGGGAAATTTTGAGACTCGCTGACAAGCGGGGCAGAGAATTTTTTCTCTAGAGTCCAAGTTCGCTTTCCGTTTTGAGCTGTAATTTCTGTTCTAGTTCCTCTTGTGGTTTCGACGTCAGAGAAACTCCAGGGTTGGAGTGGAAATTTTTTTTCACTGAGAAATTTCAGACCTGTGAGGAGTTTCCCTGAAAAGCCCCAGTTAAAAGGAAGTTACTTAGGACCTGAAACCGAAAGAATTTTTAGGATTTTATGACCCAGGTGGGCTTGTTGAGTGTTCTGGATTAAACTGAGATTCCCATATAAATCATTCCAATATTCCCATTTCCGTTTAAAATATTATTAAATGTTAGAACATTAAATTATGTTATTTATGAATATAATATTCATATTATAACTATGGGGTAGTTATTTATAGGAGGGATGTAATAAAAACCTGGTCTTTTGAGCCCAAACAGATTAATTTGGTTTTTTTAAATAATAATAATTTAAAATAATTTTTTAAATAATTTGAGCAATAATAATAACAACAACACCTGTGCAGGGATGCAGATAAACAGGAATTTATCCTAAATTTTGTAGTGCTGCAGATGTTCAAGGTGGGTACCTCAAACATCTGGATGAGGAATGACTTGAATACCAAATCCCTGGGCAATCCAGTGGTGGAACAAATCATGCAAATAACAAACATTTACAATTCTTTCATATTTTTACAGCAGGTATATTTATTTTCTCCCTTAATTTCGATTAATAATTAATTTAGAGCACTCCCAAGTGGCAGGGCTGCGATTCCAGCAGGAATTTTTGGCTCAGGTGCTGTCGGAGCTGTGGTGAAAGAAGGGATGAGCTGGCTGCAATATCCCAAATGACGTCAGAGCCTCGGGAGTTGTGGCTCCGACTGATGTAAAAAGGCTGCAAGGTGTGGACGGGCTGATGTAACAGCTCCTAAAGCAGGTGCTGCAGAGGCCAGGCACATTCCTGAGGCATTCCCGGGAAGTTTTGGGATTATGCAGCCAGCCCCCCGCTGGAATCCTGCAGTGTTTTGCTCCTAAAGCCATAAAAGCTGGGAGGGTTTGGTTGCACTTCGGGCTCAGCTCAGGTGTGAGGGCACGTGGCACCTGCTGGCCCTGCTCCCACAGATTTTTTGGGATCAGGGAATTTCTGGATCCTCAACTGCTGATTTTTGGAGTCAGCTTTTCATCCTATCCTTGGGAATGTCCCTCATGGAATGGGATGACCCAAACCCTTGTGGAATTCCAGATTTTCCTGTTTTCTGGGAAGGTTGGAAGCTCCCTGCTGCACAAACACTCTCCTCGTTGTGCTAATAAATCCTAGGAATGGAGCAGCACTTTTTTTTTTTTTGTGCGTTTCCATATTTTTTCCTGCTTCCAGGAATATTTGTCCTGTAGCAGAGTTTGTTTTGAGGAATCAATCCTGATTTTAGAGGTGCTGACAGCTCACTTTGTGCCTTTTTATAGCTCATTTATAGCTGAATGCAAAAGCACAAATAGTCCAGCAGGAGCCTAAAATAAGCTGGGTTTAACTCAGATTTAAATCTATACCATAATCTTAATCTAAACACTGCCAAGTGCAGATCTTGAGCCTATAAATTCCTTTGTTTACTTAAAATAGCTGAATAGCTGCTAGAAGGAGTTAAAAATGACAGTTTGGTGTGTATATTTTTAATTTCCTTACATGAACTCCACCCCCTGGAATTCCAGGAGGGATTGTGACAGTTTTTGTGTGTATATTTTTAATTTCATTACATGAACTCCACCCCCTGGAATTCCAGGAGGGATTGTGACAGTTTTTGTGTGTATATTTTTAATTTCATTACGTGAACCCCACCCCTGGAATTCCAGGACCGATTGTTCCGGTCACGTTGGGATGAGTGTTCCCTGTTCCTTATCTGTCCCCGTGGTGACTCATGGGGCTCTTGACTCAACAAAACCCTTCTGGGTGGGTTTTTTTTTTTGGGGGGGGGGGGTTTGTTACGTAGTCCTCAGTGATCCCACAGTGCCAGCAGCAGGGATCCCACAGTTCCAGTAGGGATCCCATAGTCCAGGAATGATCCCACAGTTCCAGTAGGGATCCCATAGTCCTGGAATGATCCCACAGTTCCAGTAGGGATCCCATAGTCCTGGAATGATCCCACAGTTCCAGTAGGGATCCCATAGTCCTGGAATGATCCCACAGTTCCAGTAGGGATCCCGTAGTCTAGGAATGATCCCACAGTTCCAGCAGCAGGGATCCCACAATCCCAGCAGCTGTCCCACAGCCCCAGTAGCAGGGATCCCACAATCCCAACCCTTTTCCCAGAGCACATTCCCAGCCTGGAATGTTGAGGTTACAACCCCTGGAATGATCTCACAGAGCCCTCTGGGGCAGTCTGGAGTAACTCAGGAGTATTTTGGGCCAGGCAAGTCAGCACTGGGTGGGTTTAAAGCTAAAAGTGAAATATTTTGGGCAGGATTAGGGAGCAGATCCTGGATTTAGGGAATTCCAGACTCCTTTGGGTTGAAGGGACCTTAAATCCCATCCCATTGCATGGGCAGGGACAATTTCCATGATCCCAGGCTCTCAGCAGAGTCTCACGAGTTTGTAGTTAATTAGTTAGGTAAGTAAGGAGTAAGTATGTAGAGTAGTACATGTTATGGTTTGACGCTGGTGTAATGTTAGTGCTCTCATGAAAATGTACTTTTTTTTAAATTAGTGTTGTGAGATGTGATTAGGAACAGAGTAGAGTAGGCTTGAGCTTAAAGATAAAGGGAAAAAAAATGTATTACTTTACAACTACAATGAAAGGAATACACAGAATGCAGGAGGAAAGCCTTCTAAAACATTCCTCCTCCCCCCACCCAAATTCCAACAAAACACACTGAGACACAACCCTGGATTCCTGATTAAGTTACCACTCTTTAGATAATTAATTCTTAGCTCATTAAGGGAGAGAGGAGTCTCTCGTACCATAGACCTCCAGGAAACACAATTGCAACTTCCTGTATTTCCATGTCACACATGGCACCGCCTGGAGAAAATCTGCCATTGTGCCACCCCCCCTTTCCATGTCACAGTGCTGTCACCACTGTGACTGTGCGTGGACTGGAACTGCTCATGGGGTTCCTTTTAAGGATGCTTTGCCAAGGACTAAAAGAACAACTTTAAATAGTATATTAATGTAATATAGCATAGTTTTAATAAAGCAGATCCTTCAGCCTTCTGATCTGGAGCAGACATCATCATTTCTTCCCTGAGCCAGAAATTTTACTGTGTCACCCCTGGAGATCGATGGCGGTCACCTCTCCAGGAGGGCAGGAGGTGCCTGGTCCCTCTCGCAGGGAAGGCTGGAGGTCAGCCCGAGTTCCTCTGCCAGGGAGATCCACGTGGTCTCCAGCTGGTGCCAGACACACGGCTGGGGTCAGGAATGGTCAGTGCTGGTCACCCCAGCGTGTCCGTGCCCTCCAGGGGGGCAGAGTGGCAGGCCCATGTTCGGACACACTTCACAGGTGTCATCAAAAATCAAAGCAGTGAGCCCAGTTACTGTGCCCACTTCTGGCCCCTCAGTTTGGGAAGGACGTTGAGATGCTTGAGAGCATCCAGAGGAGGCAACGAGGCTGGTGAGGGGCTTGGAACACAAACCCTGTGAGGAACATTTGAAGGAGCTGGGAGTGTTCAGCCTGGAGAAGAGCAGGATCAGAGGTGACCTCGTTGCTCTCCACAGCTCCCTGAAGGGAGGTGCAGACAGGTGGGGTCGGTCTCTTCCACCAGGCAGCTCTGACAGAACAAGAGGACACAGCCTCGAGCTGCGTCAGGGGAGGTACAGGTTGGATATTAGGAAAAAATTTTCACCAAAAGAATAATAAAGTACTGGAATTGTCTTCCCAGGGAGGTGGTGGAATCAGCATCTCTGGATGTGTTAAAAAAAGACTGGACATGGCACTTGGTGCTGTAGTCTGGTTGAGGTGTCAGGGCAGAGGTTGGACCTGATGATCTTAGAGGTCTCTTCCAACCTCATGATTCTGTGATTCTGTTCATCCTCACTCAGGGTCACCAATTGTCACCACAGCTGGGTAATAATTAGCATTGACTCCATGATTGCAGAAAGCTGATTAATTGCTTTATTTTATCATCTCATACTATATTATACTAATTAAGAAACTCAGTAGCCCTTCCAGCCAGTCTGATCCAGCTTTGACCTAACTGGTCAATCGACCCAAACACCATCCAGTGTCCAGTTAAGAAATCACAAATCTCCATGGCACACTCCACATGTGCACAACAGCAGGTGCAACAAGTGGAGATAAGAATTGTTTCTCATTCTTTTCTCTGATCTTCTCACAGCCTTCCCCAGGAAAATGCCTGGGGAAGTCTGTGCCTGCTCTCTGTGGCCAGAGAGCTGCTGCCACACTGGAGATGACAGTTCACGTTGGGACTCAGGTGTTTATTGTTTCTTATCAATGTTCCAGCCTCACTGCAGGGAGTTCTGCAGTCTGTCATTAACCAGGCACAAAATGGCCAACAATCTCTTGTTTATGAGGTCTTTTAAGGCTAAACTATCCAATTAAGAAATGACCCCTTGATTATTTTCCCTTTTAACCCAATAACTGATCACTCAAAGCCTGCACTGTGGACTTTCCTGTCCAGTTACAAAACACCACCCAAACCCAGGGAGAAGAAGGTGAACAACCAGCCTCTGCTCTAAAACCTCCATCTTGCTTCATATTTATTTCTAAATTCTAAAACCCCAAACTCGAAGTTTTCCACGCTGTGACATTACACACTCGTAACCAGCTCCACACCCGTAATCCCAGTGCTGTTAATCCATTTTGGAATCCTTCCCACAGCCTCAGCTCAGTGCGGTGCTCTCTTGTGGGCCTCTACCTTTCAGCACAGAGAGTTTAAAAATTCTCAACATCCAGAACTCCAACACTACACAACAACTTCCACTTAAACCCCCAAAAAAAACCCCCACCACTGAGAATTCCTGATTGAAACCTTTCTTTTTTTCCAGGTGACATTCCATGAAGAAGTGACTGAGTATTACATCAGCAGCGAGGAGGACCGGAAGGGGCCCTGGGAGGAGATGGCTCGGGATGGATGCAGGTTCCAGAAACGCATCCAGGAGACTGAGGAAGCCATTGGCTACTGCCTGAGCCCGGAGCACAGACTGAGGGTATTCCATAGGCTCCAAGAATTCCATTCCCAGAGGACTGACCCCCTTCTAGCACCTTAAAACTCCTGGAATTTGCCTGACCCTTAAATTAATGAAATCTCAACCACGAGTGGCAGCTGCATGTGCTGAAAAGGGGAGAGAAAAATGGGATTTTTTTTGGTCCCTTTTTTTTTTTTCCCCCACTTTGATATACAACAAATTCTCGTTTTGATATCCAGATAAAACCCGTGGAGCTCCCTCAAAGGGTGCTCTAATTGCATTCCTGTTAATTAGCACTTGACACAACCAGACTGCTTGGGGTTTGATCCATTCCCAAAAAATGCCTTTTCCTGCTCTACCTTGGGAAGTTGGGGACTGTTCCGTTGGATTTTTGCACTTTGGAGGAAAAAAAAAAAAAAAAAAACCTATTTTGAAGGAAATATTTATGGGGTTCATTCCCTGGAATTGCAGTTTTGATTTAAAATTCCCTGAGGGATGTGCAGGTGAGGGTTTGTTGTTTTGTTTTTTGAGGTTTTTTTGTGTTTCTCCTTTTTTTCCAGCTTCTCCAAAAGCCTCATTTTTAAAAATTCCTTCCTTTAAGGGATTTTTTTTCCCACTTTTTTTTTTTTTTTTTTTTTTTTTTTTTTCTTGGAGTATTCCAATGTTTGAGTGGTTCTGGAGCTTTTTGAGGTTTGAATATTCCAACCAAGCTTTGGTTGGATTGATTTAAATAATTCCCTTTTCCAGGATTATTCCAAAGGGTTCTGGCTGCTTGTCCCAACAAATTCCTTGGTTCTTAGGGCAAGGAAATTCCTCATCCCAATTAATAATTAAAGCTTAATGAGGCTGTGGATGATGCTTGAATTTAGGGAGGAAAATTCCTGAATTATTTAATTAATCTTTGCTGTAATTCTGCTTTGGGAGAGGGATTGAAGTGAATTTTTATATCCAATCTGCTTGTCCTGATAATTTTCTTGGATTTAAGGAAATTTAAAGGCAACAATTCCCTGTTTTCTTTCCCAAAAATCAGTATTAACTCTTTGTGTCTGCACTGGGGTCACCAAAAACATTTCAGTGAGAGGACAAAACTCTTTATTTATATTCTTAATTTAAAATATGACATTATTTAGTCAAAATCTTTGAGGGAAAAAAGGGTTTGGAGCTGGAGGTTGGTGTGGGAATTTTCCAAGCAGGGAATAAAAATGGGAAAATTCCAATGTTTGCACAAAGCTGGGTCAATAAATCAATTATTTGTTCAGCTGGCCAGAATAATTTCCATTCTGTAGAAGAAAAACCTTAAAGTGCTTTAAATTTATCCTTAATTCTTTCGGGTTTTTAATTTGGAAGAAAATTATTTATTCCTGCTTTATCCTGACTTGAAAATCCCAGAAGTTTTGGATTTATCCTTTATTTTTATTGCAGGAAGTGGCTACTTTGAGTTGAAAAATCCCCTTTTTGTGGTGGAATTAGAAAAATCTAGGGGATTAATTAAATTAGAGTTGTGTTAATTCAAATCCCAGCTGTTTGCCATCCCAAAAATCGGATTTTTTTCCTCCAAAAATAATTAAAAATTTGCAGCACCCCCTCAAATCCTGAGAAATCCACTTGGAATTTTTGAGGATTTTACTCACATTGGATCTGCTTTTTAATTCAGGGGTGGAAAACCAACAAAAAAAAAAAAATGGAATTCCAAGAAGAAAAATGTGTGGATTTATGATCATTCCAAGGAAAACACAGCACATGAATTTTTCCATGGATCTCCCAGTTGGTTTTTCCCAGGCATCTCCCAATCCCTGGGATTTTGGGATTGTGCTGCTTCAGTTCTTTATGGACAACTCGGATTTTTTGGTGCTCAGGAGAACCTTGGGAGCGCTGGGAATCCACAGCTGCTTGGAAAAAAAATGGGATTTAAAGAAGGAACAGCTGCTTCCAAAGGGTTGAAACCTTGGAAAAATTAGATTTTTTTTTTTTTAATCAAAATTCCCATGGATGAGCTTTTCCCACTTCTCCAACCTCCTTTTTTCCAGCTATTCCAGCAGGAAATGGAATGGAATTACCACCAAACCCATCCCTGAACACCTCAGAGCTCCCTTTTTTCCCTCTAAAATTCCTTAAAATAGGTGGGAAGGAAAACTTGGAGGGATTTAAATCAAAACTGTGATCTGCAGATTTTTATTTTTGTATCATTTCGGGAAGAGTTTGGATTTGGCTTTCTATGGATTTTCCTTGATTTGTGGCCGCTTTGTTGGGTTTTTTCTACCTAAAAATTCTATTTCTGTACATAAGAAACTATTCAGGACTAATCCGTGCGTTGTAATAAAGAGATTTGCAAGATAAACCTGGGGAAAATTTGGGAAAAACAGCTGCAAAATCCAATTTTGGATTGGATTTCTCGGTGGGGAGAAGCTGCGTTTGTCATTCCGTGGGTTTTTAGAGCAGGGAATTCCATCCAAGGGGCTCCTCTAAAGCTGGAATTCCTGGTAGGAGCTGGGAAATGATCCCAAAATTAGGATTGCCTGGAGGAATAAACTGGATTTTTCCAGGGATTCCCAAGGAATGGGATGAAGGATTTTTGGGGTTTAATGAAAATCCTGCTGCCACCTCCCTTTGGAGGTGACACCCCCCAGGGTTCTGCTCCACCTGTGGTCGTTCCCTGGGAATCTCTGGAATTCTGGGTGAGTTTTGGGAAGAAATTCCAAGTTCCTGGAGGTTTATTCCTTAAAAAAGAAAGCTTCACTCAGAATTCCCACCTTGGAGCACGATCTGTGTTTTCCCCTCTTTGTTTTCCCCTTGTTCATCCCTAAAACATCCCAGGGTTGATTTTCCTGATTATCAGGATAAAAAACTGCTGGAATAAAGAAAAAAATAGGGAATTTCCTGCAGCATTCCTGAAAAAAAATAGCTGGATATGGGGAATTTTGGGTTTTTTTTAAAGCAGATTATTAAAATCTGAAGAATTTGCTGCCTCTAAAATCTGCTCTAAAATGAAAATTGGGATTTTTCCATGCTGGAAGTGGCACAGTTGGGGTGCAGCACATCCAGCTTCCATCTGGGAATCCCACTGGGAATTCTTTATCCCATCAGCACCAGGCTGCACTTGGAGGAGAATAATTCCTGCTCCAGAGCTGCAGCTTCTCCACAGGATTGAGGATTTTGTTTGTTGGAGCCCCTGAGCTGCTGCTTTGATCCCAAAATTCAGGTTTTTTTGTGGAGCTGGGAAGCAGGAGAAGGAAGGAACGTGGAATTTTGTCACATTCCAGGGAGAGCCCGGCATTGCAGCCCCACCTTGGCCTGCTGGGGTTTAATCCAAGGTTTATTCTGGTTTTTTTGGAAGGGATAAAGGAATTGAGTTAGGAATAAAGGATTGGAGCTGGATAAAAACTCGAGCTGCTTTCCCCTTGGATGGGCACTGCTTTCCTGGCCTGGGTTTTTTGGGATGTACATGGAATTTATCCTGAACTGTCCTCTCCTTCCATTGCTGCTTTCTGCCACAAAAAAAAAAAAAAATCATGGAATGGTTTGGGATGGGAGAAACATCAAAAATCTCCCAGTCCCAACCCTTTTCCCTATCCCAGAGTGCTCCAAGCTGGCCTTGGACATTCCCAGGGATGGGGCAGCCATGGATTCTCTGGGAATTCCATCCCAGCCCCTCCCAGGAAGGAATTCCTTCCCAATATCCCATCTAGGCCTCCTCTGTTTAATCCAGCAAAACCTCAGGATGTGGGAATGTGCCCCTGGAGGAGGAGCAGCTCCCTTCCTTCCTTCCTTCCTTCCTTCCTTCCTTCCTTCCTTCCTTCCTTCCTTCCTTCCTTCCTTCCTTCCTTCCTTCCTTCCTTCCTTCCTTCCTTCCTTCCTTCCTTCCTTCCTTCCTTCCTTCCTTCCTTCCTTCCTTCCTTCCTTCCTTCCTTCCTTCCTTCCTTCCTTCCTTCCTTCCTTCCTTCCTTCCTTCCTTCCTTCCTTCCTTCCTTCCTTCCTTCCTTCCTTCCTTCCTTCCTTCCTTCCTTCCTTCCTTCCTTCCTTCCTTCCTTCCTTCCTTCCTTCCTTCCTTCCTTCCTTCCTTCCTTCCTTCCTTCCTTCCTTCCTTCCTTCCTTCCTTCCTTCCTTCCTTCCTTCCTTCCTTCCTTCCTCCCCTCCCCTCCCCTCCCCTCCCCTCCCCTCCCCTCCCCTCTTCCCTTTTTTCTTCCCACTTTTTCCCTTCCCTATCCCAACAAAAGAGGCTCCCCAGGAGCAGTGAATCCGTGCCAGCCGTGCCCTCTCTGCATGCCAGGCACATCCCTGGCTCTGGGACGTTGGGAATTGGGGATCCTTTGTGCCAGGCAGGAACATTTGGGTTCAGCTCCTCTGCCCGATCCTTCCCAGGCTGTTCCTGGGATAATTTAGGTTGGATTTGAGGTGGAACAAGGTGCTGGCAAAGAGGGAAAAGTAGATCCAGGTGGAAAACATTCCCAGAGCTGCAGGGATGTTTGCTGGCATCGCCCCACGGTGGATTCCAGGAAATCAGGACTGGGATGGAGTTCCCGGGTGGATGTTGTGGGAAGGGTGAGCAGAGGTTGACCAAGATCTCCCTGCGTGTCCAGGCCCAGCATTCCCAGCAGGAATGATGCAGGGAGCAGCAGAGCCAGCATTCCCTGGCACCATCCCCCGAATCACCAGGAATTTACAACAGGAGGCAATTCCAGCTTTTCCTCAGCACCTCCCGTTCACCCGGGGTGATTCCCGGCTTCTGCTCCAGCTGGGAATGCCAGGAGGGAGCCAACAGGATTGTGGCTGTGGTGTTCCCAGCCTGGAATCCAGCTGGGACCTTGGAGCAGGGAGGAGTGCCTGGGGCACACCTGGAGTGCCAGGGACACGCTGGTGAGGCCACCCTGGCACAGAATTCCCAGAGAATCCGTGGCTGCTCCATCCCTGGAAGTGTCCAAGGCCAGGTTGGGCAGGCCTTGGAGCACCCTGCGACAGTGGAAGTTGTCCCTTCCTTCCCTAAATCCTTAAATCCTCCCCATCCCAACCATTCCATGATTCCGGTCCAGGAGGGGACATCGCCTGGGGACAGTGGCGGCACCGCATCCCTCGCTCTCAGCCGCATTCCCGTTTTTTTTTCCCGGGAATCTTTTGTCCAGAAGGTGGTGCCAGAACTGTTCGGGACGCGCAGCCAGCGCCGCCGCCGAGGCCACCGCCCCCGCTGAGGTTGTCCCCAAGGTGCCACCGCCCCCGCTGAGGTTGTCCCCAAGGTGCCACCGCCCCCGCTGAGGTTGTCCCCAAGGTGCCGCCCCTTCCCAGCCGCCCTCCCATCCTCTGGATGATCTTTGGGACGGGAAAATCCAGGGCGGGAGCAACAACCGCCCCTTTGTGCGGAGCGGCGCCCGGTTCTGTGACATTCCTGGTGCCTGAGCCACAGGATCCAGCAGGAAACGTCCCCAGCCGGGCTTTGTGTCCCTCGGCGGGGTCACCGCGGGCTGGGTGTCCTCCCTGCCAGGGTGACAGCGCTGTCACCTCGCCACACATCCCTTTTCCAGCTGCTTCCCTCACTTTGTTCCCTGGTGCCAGCGTGATTTGGAATGGTGTGGACGAGGAGGAGGTGGCAGCTGGTGGCTTCTCCATGGGGACATGGGTGCTGCGAGGAAAATCCAGGAAAATCCAGGAAGGGATGGGGCTTTGTTTTCATGGAATCCCAGACTGGTTTGGGTTGGGAGAGACCTTAAAGCTCATCCAGTGCCAAGGGCAGGGACATTTTCCATGTCCCAGGTTAATCCAAGCCCCATCCTAGGACGCTTCAGGGATGGACATCCGGTGTTGTCCACAGGGATCTGTCCCTTTGGATGACTTTGCCGTGTTCCCAACACAAATCCCAAACTCCCACCCTCCCCATCCATCCGTGGCTGTGCCCCAAATTTCTCATTTCTCCCCCAAAGAAGGAGCAAGACAGAGAAGTGGAGGGAACTGGGATTGAGGGAAATAAATCAGGAGCTCAGGCTGGAGCTGGTTCAGGGTTGTGATGACTCTCAGGGTGCCCAAATTCCATCCCCTCCCAACACTCCCAACCCAAACCAGGCTGGGATTCCATGGAAACAAAAAGCCCCATTGGTATTCCCAGGTTCCTCTGGGAATTCCAGGTGAAACAATGCCCATGGAACAGAGCTTTTCCAGGTGAAACAATGCCCAGGGAATGGAGTTTTCCAGGTGAAAAAATGCCCAGGACGGTGGCAGCGCCAGGGGCTGCTCTCCCAAAGGGACCAACCAGACGTGTTTTTCTCATCCAGTGGTTCAAAGAACTCCGGGTAAAGCTTTTGGGGAACTGGTTTCCCCAAATCCCGGCTCTGATGTGGGGAATGAGCAGGAAAAACCCCGAAATGCTTCAGTGGCCATGGTGGTGCTGGGTCAAATGTTCAGCTTGATCTTGGAAGTCTCTTCCAACCTTAATAATCCTAAAATCCCTGCTTTGAGAACCAGGGAGGTTTTGGGAATGAGGAAATTTATTTTTTTTTCTTTCTTTTCCACCTCTGGGGCCTCTCCCGAGCCAGCATCTCCCTGCTGGTGCCACGAGCAGCTTTGCAAAGGCGCCGCTGAGACAGGAGAGCAAATTGGCTCCTTCAGTCAGCGGCCCAGGTGCCTCCCAGACCCCACCTTTGGCCTTAAAAGACATTTAATTGAGGGCTGCGAGAGAAAATACCCGGTGGGCAGCCCCAAAAGTGCCGCAGATAATCATCAGGGTGCCCTACATACGGCTTGGCTGCGAGATCAGACGGGCCAGAAGAATCCGACATTGTTCCAAATGAACAGGAGAGGGAAGTAACAACTCCGTAATTACTCACCTCGAGTTAATTGACGGTAATTACAGCGAGTAGGCACTGGAGGAAGCAGTGACGGGCTGGCCCTGGAGAGTCACGGGGAGGGCTGGGAGTGTGCCCTGCGCGCCGCAGCTGCGAGGGGGTTAAACTCCACGGGTTTGGTCGGGAATTTTTTTTTTTTTTTTTCTCTTTTCCCTCCCTCCCGGGTTATTCGCAGCAAACCGAGCCGGGGTGGAAGGGCTGAGCTGAGCCTTCGCTCTCGCGGACGGAGCGGGACTCGTTGCCGGGCACTTCCCGAGTGAGCCGGGTGTTGTCCTGGCTGGCAGCGCGGGGCTGCCCCGTGCCCGAGCCCCCCGTGCCACCCCCATGGGGGATGACATCGACTGGCTGGACCTGCCGGGCAGGTGGACCTACGGCGTCTGCGGGGACGGGAGAATCTTCTTCATCAAGTACGGTCCTGCCCCGAGCCGGCGTGGCGTGGGGAGGGGGCTCCGCTGGGGCTGGGGGGAGCGCGGTGCGTGCTTGAGGGGCTGCAAAAGGTGGGGGGCTCGGCTTGGGGTACAAACAAGAGGTCCCTCCTGCTGTCCCGTGGCACGGCCGCCTCTCCTGTCCTCCCGTTTCTCCCTGCTGTCGCAGTTCCCCTCTTCCCTAAAATCCCCTCGTTTGGGCTGGAGAAGTCCCCCGTGGTGCCAAGAGCTTTCCCCAGAGGTGGGGAGGGGTTGCTGAGCCCCCCGGGGGTGCTGACAGCCCCTCTGTCCTTGTCCCTCACAGCGACGACACCAAATCCACCAGCTGGGTGCACCCTGGCACGGGCTACGCCATCCAGAGCGGGCACTTCTCCTGCGCAGGTGAGCCCGGGGGCCAGGACTGGGAAATGTGGAGTGAAATCCCCCGGGAGTGCAAAGGAGAACCCCCAGAACTGAGCCAGCAGGAGCTCTCTGCAGCTGGGGAGGGCTGGGGCGTTGTACGAGGTGATGCTGTCTCTCCCCAGTGTGGGTTTTCCAGCTGGAGAGATTCCTGGTGGATTTTCCCCTCCCTCCTGTGGTCTCTGATGAGGAGGGGCCTCAAACTTGCCCAAAAAATGCAGTTTGAGCCTTGTGAGAGCCAACCACGGCAGCACAAAGTGTCGCTGTCACCCCTCAATCCCTGCCCGCACCATCCTGCCCTTCCCCGGGGGGAAGGGAGTGACACCGGGAGGGGACAGGGAGGGTGACCCCGCTCCTGGCCTGTCCCCGCAGGGCTGCCCCGAGGCTGGGAGGTGGACACCACCATGCACGGCGGCCTCTACTTCATCAAGTAAGTGAGAAGGGACCGGGGGAAGAAGCTTTTGCATCCCGGGATGCTGCGGCTCCCTGGGCCGGTCTCCGCAGGGATCGGGAGGGACCAGCCCCAGCTCTGAGCCCTGCACCTGCAGCTCCTGCGCCAAACGCCCATCCCAGATGCAAAATTCTCCCTCGGAGGCTCCGGGGAGCTCCGGGGTGGAGTGGGCGAGCCAGCCACCCCCTTCCCCGCGTCATCCCGCAGGGAAACATCCCCCGGAGCCCAGCGGGGAATTCCTGGAGCTCCTGGATGTTGTGGGAAGGAGCCCGGTGGCGCGGAGGGTCCCTGGGGCACGGAGCTGGCTGTGCTGGCCGGGCTGAGGCAGCAGGAGCGCGGCTCGGTGAGGCTCCAGCCCGAGGCGCTGCTCCCGGTTCATCCCACTGGGTTGTTCCCCATTGCCTCTCGCCCCTTCCTTGCCTCCAGTGCCGGGACTGGGGCCGTGGCGAGGCGATTTTGGTGTCTAGACAGGCTGAGAGCTGCAGGCTGTGCCTCGCCTCGCGTGGGGCTCCGGGTCCTGCCGGGTGAGGCTGCTCCAGACGGGATCTTTGAGCCCGTCCCTATCTGGCTCCCGGAGCTTTCCCTGTGTGCCCAGACAGCAATAAAAACCCGGCAAAGAGAGCAAAGATCCCCCGGCGGGCTGGAGCAAAGCGCCGGGATCAGCCGCTCTAATCTGGGCAGCGGAGACGAGGTGTCCTTGAGGCAGCCCCAGACGAGGCCGGGAGCGGGGCTGGGGCTGCTCCGGGAGCCTCCTGGTGGGGTTGGAGTTGTGATCTTAGGAACCACCTTCCCTGTGTGCCCCAGGACCTGGGAATGGCACAGCAGAGCAGGGAATGGGATTGGGGCTGCCCTGGGAGCCTCCTGGTGGGGTTGGAGCTGAGATCTCGGGGGCAGGCAGCACCTTCCCTGTGTGCCCCAGGACCTGGGAGTGTCACAGCAGAGAAGGGAATTGGGGCTGCTCCAGGAGTCTCCTGGTGGGGTTGGAGCTGTGGAATTTTGTTGTGCCTCCTCTGAACACCACAGCACCTGGAAATGTCACAGTGGAGCAGGAAGTGGCATTGGGGCTGCTCCAGGAACCTCCTGGTCAGACTGGAGCTGTGACCCCAGGGGCAGGAACCACCTTCCCTGCACACCTGGGAATGTCACAGCAGAGCAGGGAATGGGACTGGGGCTCCTCCAGGAGCCTCCTGGTGGGGTTGGAGCTGAGTCCTCCGAGTCAGGGCCCATCTTCTGTGTGTGCCCCGGGACATGGGAATGTCACAGCAGAGCAGGGAATGGGACTGGGGCTGCTCCAGGGGCCTCCTGGTCGGGCTGGAGCTGTGGTGTGCCTGTGCCATGCTCCTTTGGGGCAGGAACCACCTTCCCTGGGCACCTGGGAATGTCACAGCAGAGCAGGGAATGGGGTTGGAAGGTGGTGGCCACCAGGCCAGGGCTGGGGAAGGATCCTGCCAGCCCCACCTGGGGCCCAGGGGACCGAGTGGTGGCTGTTGTCCCCCAGAGGTGGCACCGGGCCCAGCTGTGGAGAAGGGAAGCTCCAGGGGATGCCAAACCCCTCCCAGCCCCGAGTGTGGGTGGGCAGCACCCAGCGCCCTATCCCGGTGCTCCCATGGGATTTTTTTCACCCCAATCCTGACCCCAGCTGTGCCCACAGGAGGAGAGGCCCTGCTGTGTCCAAGGCTTTGGGATGGGGCTGCTCCAGCAGCTCCCAGTGTGCCATAAAGGGAGCAGGGAAGAACCAGACACCAAACTGGGGTGCTCAGCCTGCCTGGTTAGGCTGGGGGGGCTCCCCCGAGAACTCCCCAGTTTCTCCTGGGCTTCCTGGGCTCTTTTTGGGGAGCAGGAGGTCCGTGGGAGGTGGAGCAGCCCCTGTGGAACCCCTCTGCCTGCAGAGCAGGGGAATGGCTGGGGACATGGCCTTGGGGAGGGGACAGCTGCAATTTTGGGGTCCTGCTGTGGGCTGGCAGGGAGGGAGGGTGTCCCCCCACGCTGTGGGGACACGGGCGGCAGCGGATCCAGTGAAAGCCACCCCCGTGGCCAGTCCCTAGAGCCCCGTGGCTAATGGGGGGATTAAAGGATCAAGGGTGGCCTCTGGTTTTCCCTTCCCGGAGCACCCTGGCTGTCCCCAGGCCCAGGAAGGTCCCTGCAGGCTCTGAGCCCGAGCTGGCTGCAGCAGGTGCCAGCAGGGTGCCAGCACGGGCCTGGCAGCTGTGACAGGCAGAATGAGGGCAGTGCCATGGATTGGGGCACGGTGCCATGGCTGTAGGGCTGCAATCTGCAGGGCCAGTGCCTCCGTGCCCAGCCCCGGGAGCCGCCCGGCCAGGCTGGGGGCCTGAGCAGGGTCCTGCCAGCCCCACCTTAGCCATCCTGGCCACCAGCTGAGCTGTTGGGGGCTGTCCTGCTGCCCATCCCCTCCCCGTGGGCGGCAATCCCGGGGTGCAGAGCCTGGGGGTGCAGAGCCCACCCTGCTCCAGAGGGTTCCACACCAGGCTGGCACCAAAGGGGCTCCCCTGCCCCGCCAGGTGCAGGATCCCGAGGGATGCATGGTCCCAGGGATGTCCTGTCCTATCCAGGGGACCTCTCTGTCCCCCATCCCAGTGCTGGGATGCCTGGGGAGCACTGCCCAACGCTGGGCTGCAGGATCCGGGATGCTGGGATGCGGGAAAGGGAGCAGGGCCCCCTCTGTCCTCCCGATACAGGAGCTCCATCCGTACTGTCCCCAGGTTTTGGGGTGTGGGTCCAGGCTGTCCCCAGGCTCTGGGATGTGGGTCCAGCTGGTGCCCAGGTTCTGGGATGCGGGTCCAGGCTCTGGGATGCGGGTCCAGGCTGTGCCCAGGTTCTGGGATGCGGGTCCAGGCTGTGCCCAGGCTCTGGGATGCGGGTCCAGGCTCTGGGATGCGGGTCCAGGCTCTGGGATGTGGGTCCAGGCTCTGGGATGCGGGTCCAGGCTGTGCCCAGGTTCTGGGATGCGGGTCCAGGCTGTGCCCAGGCTCTGGGATGCGGGTCCAGGCTCTGGGATGTGGGTCCAGGCTCTGGGATGTGGGTCCAGGCTCTGAGATGCGGGTCCAGGCTGTGCCCAGGCTTTGGGACGTGGGTCCAGGCTGTCCTCTGGTTCTGGGATGCGGGTCCAGGCTGTGCCCAGGCTCTGGGATGTGGGTCCAGGCTCTGGGATGCGGGTCCAGGCTGTCCTCTGGTTCTGGGATGCAGGTCCAGGCTGTGCCCAGGCTCTGGGATGCGGGTCCAGGCTGTCCTCTGGTTCTGGGATGCAGGTCCAGGCTGTACCCGGGTTCTGACATGCGGGTCCAGGCTGTGCCCAGGCTCTGGGATACGGGTCCAGGCTCTGGGATGCGGGAGCAGCGGATCCCGGCTGCTCCCCGCGGGATGCGGGGGGTGTGCGCGGGGTGGGCAGCGCGCTGCAGCCCCCTCGCAGGGTCGCGGGTCCCCTCGGTGCGGCACAGAGGGGCTCGGCGCGGTCCCCCCGGGGGGCTGCGGAGGTGGGGGGCGGTGGGGGCGGCGCGGCCCCCCCGCCCTGCTCGGTGCCAGCCCGGCGTCACGTGCCGCTCGGTGGCCCCCGAGCATGCCCAGCTCCGGCTGCGGCTCCGGCTCCCGCTCCGGCTCGGGCTCGGGCTCGGGCTCGGGCTGGGGATGGCCGGGAAGATGCTGCGCCCGTAGGCAGCGGGGGGGGGACCGGCCGCTGCCCGCCCCGCACGGTGAGTGCCTCCGGCGCGGCTCCCTTCCTCCTCCTCCTCCTCCTCCTCCTCCGCTCTTCCACCTCCTCCTCCTCGCGGGCGCTGAGCGGGGGGCGCGGAGCGGCAGCGCATCCCCTCGGGGTGCGGGGGGGCTCTTTTAGGGAAGGGGGGGGCTGCGCTCCGGCCCCATGGGCAGAGCAGGGCGCGCTGTGGGGGCCGGCACCCCCCGGCTGCCCGAGGGGCTCCCCCTGCACCCCCTGCCCCTCGTGCCGGGCGTTGGGTGACGAGTGGGGCCCCCCCGAGCTGTCCGCGCCGTGTGTTTATGGGCTGCGAGCTGGTTTGTGTCCCCAAAACCCCAAATGCTGCGGGCTGGGACCCGCTGGGTTTGGACCCCCCCGGGCTTGGTCCCCACTCCGTGCAGGGGCAGAGCAGCGCCGAGGCTTTGGGGGAGCCCCGCTATTCGCTGTCTCAGCACCCCCAAACCCCACCCTGGTGGAGGGGGGCTCGGAAGGGCCGGACCCCCCAGCGCCGCGTGCCGCGCTGGGCCCCGCGCTGCGCTGGGGACGGGATGTGATGGATGGGGCTGAGAGATGTCGTCTGGCGCTTCCCAGGAAAGCCGAGACCTTCCCTTGGCTCCGCGGCTCGTTTCGCTGCCTGCTGCGAGCGGAGAGCCATCCTCCTCCTCCTCCTCCTCCTGCTGGGCCGGGAGGAAGGGCAGCGCCGCCGCTCCGGGCCCCCCTGCACCGGGGGGTGTCTGGCGGTGCCGGAGACGCGCGAGGCGCAGCCGCTGCCCCGAGCCCTCAATCGCAGCTTTGTTGCGCCGCTCGCAGCTCGGAGGGAAGCAGCCTCTGATTCATCACATGATGGGGATGTTAAATACGCCACGAGTCTATTAAACCCCAGCGGAAGGGGCCGGACCGGCCTCCCCCCGGGGCTCGCCGGGCACCCCACTGCTGACCGCGGGCCGGAGGGGTCCGGTCACTCCCGGGCACCTCCGTGCGGGGTCTCGGCCACCTCCGAGGGCTCCGTGCACCACCTGGCCCTGCCATCCCCCGGTGACGCGGTCCCTCGGGTGCAGGGGGGCGGGCCCCCCGCTCCAGATGGCCGCGGGAGCCGCTCCGTTAATCCCCGCCAGCGGGGAGGGGGCCGGTGGCCACCGCGGGCTGCGGGGAGGGCCGGCAATGGAGGGAGCCGGGGCTGGCGTTTGCTGCAGGATCCATCCCTCCAGGCTGGCTGCGGCGCTGCGTGCGGCTCTGCAGCCGGGCATCGGCAGCACCCCGCTGCTTTCTCCCACTCCTGCGCGTCTGCAGGAGCGCCTGCAGCCCGCCGTGATCCCGCCGTGAATCCTGTTGTGGATCCCACTGCGATCCCTCCATGAATCATATTGTGGATCCCTCCGTGAATCCCACCGTGATCCCTCCATGAATCCTGCTGTGATCCCTCCGTGAATCCCACTGTGATCCCTCCACAAATCCTGCTGTGATCCCTCCTTGAATCCCATTGTGATCCCTACGTGAATCCCGCCATGATCCCTCCATGAATCCCATTGTGATCCCTACGTGAATCCCTCCATGATCCCTCCATGAATCCCATTGTGATCCCTACGTGAATCCCTCCATGATCCCTCCATGAATCCCGCCATGATCCCTCCATGAATCCCATTGTGATCCCTACGTGAATCCTGCCATGATCCCTCCATGAATCCCGTTGTGGTCCCTCCATGAATCCTGTTGTGAATCCCACCGTGAATCCCACTCTGCATCCCCAGCACCGAGCTCATCCCGGGGTGCTCAGCCCTGCACGCGCCGGGCTCGGTTTGTGTGTGTGCCTGCTCCAGATCCATCCCCCGGGTCCTGCTGGTGTTTCCTCACGGGAAATGAGAGCTCCTGGAGCTCCTGTTCCACTCAGACCTGCACCCGTCCCTCTTGTCCCCCTCCCTTCGCTGGGAGACTCTTCCCAAGCCAGCTCCTTCCCTCCTCAGCCTGGCAGAGCCGTGGCTGGGGGTCACCCAGGCCTGTCACCCACCCCAAGCCACCCCCGTGGGGACACAGAGCCAGGACTGGGACTCCCAGAGAGGGGGTGGCTAAGGAATTACAATTCCTGAGCTAAAAATCCCACGGGAAGCACAAAATCCGGCCTTTATGGACATCGGTGCTCGCAGGGGACCCCCCAGCCCACCGTGGGGACCCCTTGGCACCCATCCTGCTGCACTGGGCCACCAGCGCCCTGCTGGCTGCCAGGGACAGCCCACAGGGACAGGGGCTGTGGCGAGGGGTCCCCAGGTGCCCAGAGGTGCCCCCGGCAGAGGCAGTGACAGGGTGAGGACGGCTGGCACCGGGCTGGCGCTGCAAACCGCGTTTTCCTGCCGAGTTCCCATAGAAACAGGCGGGAGCAGCCGCCGGGCTGGCGAGGATGAGGCAGAGGAGGGACGGGCAGGAGGGTGAGGGACATGGCTGGCACTGCCTGGGTGAGGCCACGGTGCCAACGCCACGAGGGCACCGCTGACCAGTGGCTGCTCCCCGCCGTGGGGAAGGGACAAGGGACAATAGAGTGGCCCTGAGCGTGTGTCACCGTGACACGGGTGTCCATGCGTGTGTGCACGTGTCGTGGTGCCCACACCCCTCACGCCACTGCCAGGCCCAGCCTCGGGCACAAAACCCACCCCAGATGGGCAGTGAGGGGTTTTTTAATCCCCCCGAGGCCTCCTGAGCCAGCCAGGCAGGGCCGGGCTTGTTTTCTGCTCCATCTGTGCCCCCGGGAATCAGCCAGGCTGGGGATTTCTCCCAGAGCTCGGCTGGAAGAGGCCGCGCGGCTCCGGCTCCGGCGCTGCTCCTCTCTCTCTCCCCCAGGATTTGGTAGTAGCATCCCCCACTCCTGTTTTCCTTGGAAAACACGATAATCCGCAGCAGCAGGCAGCAGCAGCGCCTTGAGGAACGCGCTGCCTCCTCTCCAGCCTCCTTCCTCCGCAGCGTTCGCAGCTCTACGCCCACCCGGGGAAGTCCTGCCCCGCCGGCAACCCCTTCCCACTGCCCCGCGGGGAGGTGATGATCCAAAACATCCCTGCTTTTCCTGGCACCGCTGAGGAGCGCGGGGCACGGGCAGACGGAAACCTGCAGGCAGAGGAGGGAGGGGGCACGTGTGGAGCCCCCCTTCCAGCCCTGCCTGCTCCTTCCACCATCCCAAGCTGGAAAATCCCCCGGGATTGGGTTGTTCTGTGCGGGCAGCGCTGCTTTTCCGTGTGGATTTGGTTTGATTCCGGTTTTTACCCAGCGGCAGCAGCACAGGGAGCCCTTCCAGGGCCTGTGCAGAGCTCCAGAGCCAGGCTGGAGTAGGGAAAAGGCTCCGGAGCAGCGGCTGAGGGGCGAGGTGGCCCCGGCATGCAGGGAATGAGGCTGGGATGGTGGCAGCGGCAGGTTGTGCCCTTAATCTGCGAATTCACTAAAGCTCTTTAATAAAGATTCAAAGTCACCAACTTCTCAATTAAGGGATGAGGCAGCTCTTGATCCGCGTTTCTGGGTCAGCTGGAGAAAGGCCATTTAAGACCTTTGATGTTTCCAGGGAATAAACACCTGGCTGTGCAGGAGGACGGGTGGCTCGGGTGGCTCGGCCTCCTCCGGGGCAGGACCCGCAGCCCCGAGTCCAAGCCCGGCTGCTCCTGACTCATGGGCTCCTTCTGGGGGAAAGTGGAGCTGCTGGAGCGAGTCCAGAGGTCACGGAGGTGCTCCGAGGGCTGGAGCATCTCTGCTTGGAGCCAGGCTGGGAGAGAGGAGGAGAGAGAAGGCTCCAGGGAGAGCCCAGAGCCCCTCCCAGGGCCTGAAGGGGCTCCAGGAGAGCTGGAGAGGGATTTGGGACAAGGAATGGAGGGACAGGACACAGGGAATGGCTCCCACTGCCAGAGGGCAGGGATGGATGGGATTTTGGGAAGGAATTCCTCCGTGTGAGGGTGGGGAAGCCCTGGGATGGATTTCCCAGAGAACCTGTGGCTGTCCCATCCCTGGACGTGTCCA
Source organism: Vidua chalybeata (assembly GCF_026979565.1). Taxonomy (NCBI): domain Eukaryota; kingdom Metazoa; phylum Chordata; class Aves; order Passeriformes; family Viduidae; genus Vidua; species Vidua chalybeata. Next base: position 4,175,262 of record NC_071553.1, read on the forward strand.
AGGCCGGGTTCGTGGGATTTGGAAACGCCTGGGATAGGGGAAGGTGTCCCTGTTCCCTGCCCAGCTCTCCCGGAGCAACTGGAGGGCTCTGGAGATCGGTGGGACCCTCTGGACTCATGGGTGGTCCCCACCCCGCCAGGACCCCCGGCTCTCCAGGGCTCTTCAAACCCTCTGTTTACCTCAACAGCAGCCGCCTGCACGGGTGTTAATTGCAGGAGCTGGCAAGGCACTAATTAGGGGATAATGAGACGCCTTTGTGTGTGTTTGGCAGCCCGGCGACAGACGCCCTGCTCCGAACACCCCGCGGGCCGGGGACGGGCCGGGGCCTTGGGGATGGGCCTGTCCGTGATCCCCCCGTGCCGTGTCCGTGATCCTGGGCTATGTCCGTGATCCCCCCGTGCCGTGTCCGTGATCCTGGGCCGTGTCCATAATCCCCCCACGCCGTTTCCATAATCCCCGCGCCGTGTCCGTGATCCTCCCAATCCTGTATCCATAATTCCCGTGCCGTGTCCGTGACCCCCCTGTGCCGTGTCCGTGATCCCACTACACCGTGTCCATGATCCCCCCGTGCCGTGTCCGTGTCCCCCCCGTGCCGTGTCTGTGATCCTGAGCTATGTCCGTGATCCTGGGCCGTGTCCATGATCCCCCCGTGCCGTGTCCGTGATCCTGGGCCGTGTCCGTAATCCCCCCACGCCGTTTCCATAATCCCCGCGCCGTGTCCGTGATCCTCCCAATCCTGTATCCATAATTCCCGTGCCGTGTCCGTGACCCCCCACGCCGTGTCTGTGACACCCCCCCCAACGCTGCTTCCATAATTCCCACCCCTTATCCATAATCCCCACGCTGTGTCCGGGATCCCCCCGTGCCGCGTCCGTAACCCCCCTGTGCCGTGTCCGTGACCCCCCTGTGCCGTGTCCGTGATCCCACTACACCGTGTCCATGATCCCCCCGTGCCGTGTCCGTGTCCCCCCCGTGCCGTGTCCGTGTCCCCCCCGTGCCGTGTCCGTGTCCCCCCACTCGGTGTCCCCCCAGCCGCTCTCCTCGGCCTCCGGGATTTGTTCGAGCCCCAGCCCCGCTCCCACCCCGCCGTGGCCCCGCAGCTGCTCCCGAGTCCCGCCGGAGCCTTTCCGAGCATCCCTTTGTTCTCGGAGCGGGGAGGCAGGACCCGAGGGGGGCACCCCAGTGCCCCGGGGCACCCCACGGACCATCCCTCCCCACCTCGGCACGTCCCCGTTCCTGGGGGGGCTGGAACTGGGGGGGGGCTGGGGCTTGTCCTGGCGGTGAACACCCCGCACCCTCCCGCTGCTTCCCGCAGCCTCCCGCTGCTCCTGCTCCCACATTCCTGCCGTTGTTGTTCCTCCCCTCCCGCCGCAGCCACCGGGAGCCGCCGTTTTCCCCCTCCGAGCTTTCCTTACGTAACGCCGGCAGCGGCTCCGGCAGCTCGGCGACACCGAGGCCTGGGCGTCGCATCCAGGTGGAAAAAAACAGGGATGTGGCTGCTGGATTTCTCCAGGATGGGGTGGGAGATCCCTCTCCGTGTGCAGCTGGGGCGGGAGTGGGGCTGTGAGGGATTTGGAGGTCCAGGAGCGTTTGGAGAGTCCCTTAGGAGGGATTTTGAGACCCAGGAGCATTTGGAGGGACCACCAGGAAGGTTTTGGAGGTCCAGGAGGGTTTGGAGGGACCACCAGGAGGGTTTTGGAGGTCCAAGAGGGTTTGAAGAGACCCCCAGGAGGGATTTTGAGATCCAGGAGCATTTGTAGGGATCCCCAGGAGGGTTTTGGAGGTCTAGAAGGGTTTGTAGGGACCCCCAGGAGGGTTTTGGAGGTCTAGAAAGGTTTGTAGGGACTCCCAGGAGGGTTTTGCAGGTCCAGGTGGGTTTCAAGGGACCTCCAGGGGGATTTTGGAGGTCCAGGACCCTTCGTGGTGGGCGCTGAGCTGCAGCTGAGCTGGGGGATGAGATGCTGGTGACCCACGGGGCCAGGGCTGGGGACAAGGAGCACCAAGCAGCCTCCACGGGCTCGGGTGGCTCCGTGGGGCTGTCCCGGAGCCCCGGGGATGCCGTGCCGTGGGTCGGGCTCCGGTGGAACAGCCGGGACCGGTCCGGCAGCCCCGGCCGCCTCCCCGCCCTGCCCGGCCGGTCCCGCGGGGCCGAGCTCCGAGCCCGGAGCTTCCCGGAGCTGCCGCACGCCCGGGGGGCTGCGGGGGGACGGCTGAGGGTGGGGAGGGGCTGTGCCCATGGCAGAGCCCTGGCGCAGCGTCCCAGCCTGGGGGAAACAGCTGGAAAATTCCATCCCACTGGCACTGCCGCCCGGCAGCCTCGTACCCGCAGCCCGGGCTGGGAAGAGCTGGAGGCACCCCCAGGAGGGTCTGGAGAGACCCTCAGGAGGGTTTTGGAGGTCCAAAAGGGCTTGGAGAGACTCCTAGGACTGTCTGGAGGGACCCCCAGGAAAGTTTTGGAGGTCCAGAAGGATTTAGAGGGACCCCTGGGAGGGTTTTGCCGGTCTAGGAAGGTTTGGAGGGACCCTCAAAAGGGTTCTGGAGGTCCAGGACTGTTTAGAGGGATCCCCAGGAGGCTTTTGGAGGTTCCAAGAGGGTTTGGAGAGACCCCCAGGAGGATTTTTGGATGTCGGGAGTGTTTGGAGGGACCCTGTGAGGGTTTTGGAAGTTTTGGAGGGACTGTTGGAAGGGTTTTGGAGGTCCAAGAAAGTTTGGAGAGACCCCTAGGTGTTTTTTGGAAGTCCAGGAGGATTCGGAGGGACCCCCAGGAGGGTTTTGGAGGTCCAGGGGGGGTTTGGAGTGACCACTCCCGGCGAGCTGTCCCCTTGCCCAGTGTCCTTGGTGGCCTGTGGCTGTGTCCAGGCGTGCCCCAGATAAGCGGGATCCCGCAGGAATGTGATTTATGGGGCCAAAGTTCACCTGCCCCGCTGGGTTATGGGATGGCCGAGAGCGGGGCTGCAGCGGCAGGGTCACCCCAGCCCAGGTGCCACCAAGCCCTGGCCCCGGTGGCAGCAGGGACAGTGGGGCAGCACAAACCCCATTCCCATTCCCATGGGATCATCCCGGTGCCTGCTGGAGAGCGCTGGGGTGGGGTCCGCGGGACTGGGGCGCTGCCCACCGAGGCAGAGCCACCGCGGGTGATTTTGGGGTGCTGGGAGAGGGCGCTGGGGCTGTCGGATCCCTCAGGGGCAGAATACGCCCCTTTAACCAGGGAAACTGAGGCACGGAGCCAGCCCGGCGGGAACTGGAGCGGTGGCCGCGCGTGCCGTGTCCCATCCCCGCTCCGGAGAGGGGTTTTTGTTTTTTTTTTTTTGGGAGGGTGGGATGGGTGGGATGTGTGCGCCTGTGCACGCGCGCGCCCGCGGGCACCCCGCAGCCCCATTTCCCGATCGGCTTTGGGGTGTTGCCATCACGTAATTAGCGGTAATTGCTCTCTAATGAGGCAGCAATCCTGCGGCGGGCCCGCGCTTCAAAGCGCTTCCCCCGCCCCGGGCCGTGCCCCCGGTGTCGCACCCCCCGCCGGTGCTGGGTGGGCGTCGCGGGGGCTGCGCCGGCTCCTGGGACGCCTCCCGGAGAGATTTTGGGACATCCGGAGAAGAGGGGTCGCTCCCTGGTGGCACTGGGGACAGCGCGCGGTGGCGTGTCCCCGCAGTGCCCGTGCCAGCCTGGCAGCGCGCCCCGGCTGCTCCGGGCGCTGGCACCGCCCGCGTCCTCCGGGGCGCTCTGGGGACTTCCTCTGCCTCGCCCCCGCTGCTGGTGCCACCCCTCGGGCGGTGTCACCCCGCTGGCACGGTCACCTCGCCAGCGGTGTCGCCTCGCTGTGGCAGGGTCACCCCACTGGCGGTGTCACCCCACCGTGGTTCACCCCGCTGGCGGTGTCACCCCGCTGTGGGTCACCCCTCTAGCGGTGTCACCCCGCTGTGGCAGGGTCACCCCACTGGCGGTGCCACCCTTCTGGCGGTGTCACCCCGCTGTGGCAGTGTCACCCCGCTGTGGCAGGGTCACCTCGCTGGCGGTGCCACCCCACTGGCGGTGTCACCCCACTGGCGGTGTCACCACACTGGCGGTGTCACCCCGCTGGCAGTGTCACCTCGCTGGCACCGTCCCCTTTTCCCTGACCCACCGTGCCCTGGTCCCGCCCTGCCCCACAGGAAAAGCCACCCCACGCCAGCCCCGTGTCCCCGCAATGCCACCAAGCGGGTCCCCACTCCTGTCCCTTCGTGCCGCCCTCTGCTCCCGCCCAGCGCCGCACGCCCGAGCGGACCAGCGGGTGCCGGGTGTTGGTAGCCTGGCACGGATGCCAGCGAGGGGTGCCGCTCGAGGGGGGCGTTTTGGGGTTTTTCCCTTTCCATTCTCCAGTTTAACCCCCAGGCTGGCTCCGCCGGGGGCGGGGGTCCCCACGCGCGGGCAGATCCCGGCTGGAGGTCCCGGGAATGGCACCGAGGGTGCCAACGCTCCCCACCGGGAAGGGGCCGGGCCCCGGGGCTTGGCGCAGCTTTTGGGGTGACCCCTGGAGCCGCTCCCGCATCCCCGAGATGCCTTTCCCTCCTCTTTTCCGGGGAGCCCGGGGGGGGATGCTCAGCCCGCGGTGCCCTCAGCAGGGAGGAGGAGGAGGAGGAGGAGGAAGGCTCAGGTGTGTGCCAGCCCCAGGTGAGGTCCGCGTGCCCCTCGCTCGCCGCCGCGGGTTTGTTTTCCTCGGCTCTCCTTTCAGCTCGGCTGAGCAGCGATGATTTGCAATTCCAGTTTTTCGCGGCGCACCTAACGCGGCCGGGCTGGGTGTGCCCCCCCCCGGTGCTGCCAGGGGAACCCTGACACATTATTTGCTCTGCTTTGTGATTTGTTTGTTATTTTTGTTGCGTCGTTTTTTTTTTTTTTTTTTTTCTTTTTAATTCAGTTTTTCCCCTTTCCCCTGAACCAACGCTTCGCCTGGTCGGGAAACAACGGCCACGGGGGGATGGGATGGAAGTTTGAGAGCTCGTCCAAGCGAGAGGTTGATGGGGGAGATGTCCGGGGGATGTTTGGGGGGTGCTGGACCCCTCAGCCTTGGGGCGCAGGGCTGGAGGAAGGGTTGTTGATAGCGCCGAGGCTGCCGCGGCCTTATCTCATCCCGGCCTTATCAGCAGACATGCTTGAGCTGCAGATAAGCGGGACCTTGGGTTCAGGCTCGGGTTGCTGGAGCGGGGCTGGGGGGATGCTCCGTGTGCCGCTGCTGGGGCGGGGTGGGCGGCAGGGAGGTGTTGGGGGGGCTGAACCCCCCGTTTGGGAATGGGGGATCCCCCAAAAGCTCGGTGTGGGGTTGGGGTCACAGAGCAGCCCCTGGGCGAGGGGAGGCTGCGCCTTTCCTTGTGTGGATGGGGCAGGAACTGGGGCTGGGAATGGCCCCGGGGGGGATTGGCTCCGTCCCTTCTTCTCTTGAAGCGAGAGAAACTGAAGTAAAAAATTCATATTCGGGGCCAATTTGATGATTGTGCATTCAAAACACCGATGAAGAGGCTCCCAATTTCTCCTCCATCTTCCCCAAATCTCTCTCTGTGCTGGCAGGAGCCCCAGACCGTGCTGGAGGTTCTCTGCTCCATCCCCGGGGATTTTGGGGGTGCTGGAAGGTGATTTTGGGTGCTGCCAGGCCTTGTGGGAGCTGCTGAGGGGGGATTTTCATATCGATGGCACGGTGGGTGCTGTCTCCAGGAGCCAAAATCCTCGGGGTGGCCCTGGGGAGGAAATCCTCATCCCACTCCATCCAAATTTGCTTTTCCAGAACGCCTTTGGGGGATGCTGAGGCTCAGGGCGCTGCACCCATCTGTACTGGGGAGTGTCCCCACGCCCCGCGCGTGTCCCTGGGGGCTCTGGGGACAGCTGGTGGCCCTGTCCGGCCATCCGGGGGTGGCTCCAGGAGCTGCAGCTCTTCCTGCCGGGCTCGGGCAGGGCGCTGGGAGCTGGGGAAGCAGCAGGTGGCTGCTGCTCGTAAACAGGCTGGGATTGCTGCTGCGCCCCAGGGCCGCTTGTGCAACCGGGGCGGGGAGCTGGCTCCGAGCTCCGTGGGGCTCCCCGCACCCCGGCTGAATTCCAGCCTGGATCCAGCCGGGAATATGAGCTGCCCCTTCCCAAAACTCAGCTCCCCGGCGCAGAGCTGTCACAGGCGGAGATGTCCCCACAGATGTGGCACCGAGAGGCTTCACCCGCCGCTGGCAGAGCGCTCCTGGGATTCCCTTTTGCCTGGATAATTCCCGGGATGATCCCAGGGTCCCTGAGCAGGACCTGCCTGGCCCAGCTCGCCCCATGGGCTGGAGCAGCTGCCAGCCCAGCCTCGCCCATGGTATGTGACCGTCCCAGTTTGGGGCTGAGCCTGAAGAACTGGGAAAAACAGGGCAGGGTTTTGTCCTCCGGAGGGTTTTGTCCCGCTGCAGGAAGGGCGGGAAGGCTTCCCACACAAGGAAGTCCCGCGGTGGCACAAGGAAGTTTGCAGTGGCACGGTGTGGCCACGTCCTGCCCATCAGCCACCGTGTCCCCAGCGAGCCGAGGGTCCCCCCAGGCTGGCACCGGGCACGCTCTGCCCTTGGTGTCACCGCTGGGGAAGGGGACATTTTCCACGGTCACAGGTGCCCCATCAGCTGACCCAGCGTCGCGCTCAGCCCCTCCCACCTGCATTTTTTTAAGGCTAAACCCGCGTTCTTCGCTTCTCCCACGCGGTTTATTCCCCCATTCCCAGGAGGGCCGTGCCCACCGCGGGGTCCCGTCCCCTTCCCAGAGCCCAAATCCCGCTCCCAGCGCTCCGTGCAGCTCCAGCACACCCGAAGCACCACCCCAAAGCAGCGAGAGGCTCCACCTTGAGCTGGCACCAGCGCGGGGGAGGGCAGGACTGGCGACAAGGGGCTCGGGCAGCGTGGCTGTCGCTGTCGCTGTCGCAGGGCCTGGCGTGGCCGGGAGCAGCGGGAGTGGCAGCGCGGCCGGGGGTGTGCGTGGTGTTTATATAGGAAGGAGCCAAGCTGCAGGTTCAGATTTCAGCCCCCGCTTATCAGCCGGGCTGTTCCTGCCGCGCTCGGACTTGGCGGCTCCCGGAGGCTTTTCCCGTCCCTTCCCCGCCAGCCCGGGGCTCCTGGGCTCTGCCCCTCCGCACCTGGAGCAGGTAACCGAGGCGGCTGCGGGCGCTCCGTCCTCACTGCCCGGCTTTGGAGGGGTTAAAACCCGGACTGAGGGGATGGAGGGAGACTCCGAGGGATGGAAGGGCTGGAGGGGTTTGAGCTGCGCCGGGGGAGCCGAAGATGGGGTTTGGAGCAGCTCGTGGGGAGGGGACGCAGCCTCGGATGTCACACGGGGAGAGTGTGACCTGCACGTCTCCAGCGTGGCCGCGGGCAGGTGGCACGGCGGGCACGGCGGGCACGGGCCAGGCCGCGCCGTGCCAGGGGTTAATTCCGTGCCGGAGCTGCCGGGAAGGTGTGGCAGCAGGATAAGGCTGGCAGCGCCGGGAGCGGGGCAGGGGCAAACGGTGCCTGCACAGGGCTCCGCTTCCAGCCGGGATGGGGAGGGATCCTGCCCGGCTCGGGGGGATCCTGCCCGGCTCGGGGGGATCCTGCACAGCTGGGGGGGGGGATTCTGACCGGCTGGAGGAGGATCCTGCCCGGCTGGGGGGGATCCTGTCTGGTTCGGGGAGATCCTGCCTGGCTGGGGGTGGATTCTGCCCAATTGGACGGGGATCTTGACCGGTTCGGGAGGGATCCTGCCCAGCTGGGGGAGGATCCTGCCCAGCTGGGAGGAGATCCTGCCCAGTTGGAAGGGGATCCTGCCCAGTTGGGAGGGGATCCTGCCCATCTGGGAGGGGATCCTGCCCGGCTGGGAGGGGATCCTGCCCAGTTGGGAGGGGATCCTGCCCGGCTGGGAGGGGATCCTGCCCAGTTGGGAGGGGATCCTGCCCGGCTGGGAGGGGATCCTGCCCTCCTCAGAGGGTCTCTCCCTGTGCCACGGGCCGTGTCCAAAACCTGGGGGAGCAGCCCTAAGGGAGCTGGCTGGGATTCTGGTGGAGAGTCCAACTAAAATCTCCTGGAAGTGCTGCTTCAAATCACCTGGGAGAGACCCCGCTGTGTCTCCTGCTTCGTTGTCTTTAAAGGGGGGTTTTTAGGAAAGGCTCTTTCAAATTGACCCTCCCCTGTGGGCCCTGTCACGCTTCCAGTGTTTTCCTGGAGCCTGGAAAAGCCCCTTGCTCCCCAAATCCCACTGTCAGGTGCCCCAGCACCGTGTGGGTGTGCTGGGATTCCCTGTCCTGCTGTGGGATTGCTGTGGTGGATCATTCCTGGCCTGCTGTGAGATGTGGGGTGTGGGATGGCTGTGGTGGATTTTCCCCATCCTGCTGTGGAATTTAGGATGTCTGTGGTGGGATTCCCTGCCCTGCTGTGGGATGTGGGCTGGCTCTGGTGGGATTTCCCTGGCCTGCTGTGGGATGTGGGATGTGGGCTGGCTGTGGTTTCCGTCCCATGGCTCCCAGCCATCCCTGGGATGCCCGGGAGCTGGGAATGAGCTCTCCAGCACTGCCAGGGGGTGGGTTTGGAGCTGAGCTCAGTCCTGGCTCCATCCTGCTCCATCTTTCCTTGAGCTCGCCCCGTCCTGCCGGGACAGGAAAAGGTGCAAGGGGAAAAGGCAGCGGGGCAGGTGAGGGCAGGGATGGCTCTTCCCTGCCTCCCTAAGGAGCTGAGCTTTGGGATCACATTCCCTCCATTCCCGGTGGCTCCTGGGCTGGGGGACACCATTTACAGTCACAGAGAACAGCATCCCTGACCCAAACCCACGGGAAACGGGAGCCACGGAGCCGCAGGCACCTGCTGGAGCGATCCCCCAGCTGGATCCACCTGTGATCCCCCAGCTGGATCCACCTGTGATCCCCCAGCTCCCTCCACGGGGCCGAGCGCTCTTCCCACGCCTTGATCCCATCTGTGCCCTCCGGGAACGCGGGACGGCCTCGGGCTCTTCCCAGGGCCGAGCAAACCCCTTCCAGCTCCTTGGGGCTGTTCCAGCTCCTTGGGGCAGCTCCTCGGTCCCGCCTGCCCGTGAGGACACTTGGAGGGATCCTGTGACACCCCTGGTGGGATCCTGTGACAGTTTTGGGAGGGATCCTGTGGGCATTCCAAGGTGGGGATCCTGTGACATTTTTGGAGGGCCCGTGTGACATTTTGGGTGGGATTCTGGGACAGTTTTGGAGTTCTCCTGTGGGCATTCCAAGGTGGGGACCTTGTGACATTTTGGGAGGGATCCGGTGACATTTTGGGAGGGATCCAGTGACATTTTGGGAGGGATTCCATGACATTTTGGGAGGGATTCCGTGACATTTTTGGTGGGATCCTGTGACAGTTTTGGAGGGATTCTGTGACAGTTTTGGAGGGATCCTGTGACATTTTGGAGGGATCCTGTGACATTTTGGAGGGATCCTGTGACAGTTTTGGAGGGATCCTGTGACATTTTGGAGGGACTCTGTGAGCATTCCAATGAGGAATCCTCTGACCGTCCCAAGGGGCTCATCCCGAGCTGCTCCCCCGCCGCCAAAGGCTCCGCCGAGGGCTCTCCCAGGCCGGGGCTGGCCCGGCTCCAGCCCGGCTCAGCCATCCCGTCCTTCCAGCTTCCCTCCCCGGCTCCCGGGGCCGCTCCTCCCGCGGGGCGGAGGAAGGGCCGGGGCCGCGTTTATTTGTGGGGGAGAAGGAAGGGGGACCTGGCGCCGGGCTCCTGCGCAAATGGGATTTCTGGGAAGCGGCGCTCTGGCGCTGGAACCGTCCCGATTTCCAACTGGAAGCATCCCACGGTGACTAAACTTCGTTCGCCCTGCAGAGCCCGACCCGCCCGTGGCGCTGCGGAGGTGGCGCTGGGAGGGGGACAAGCGGCACGGCCAGGGCTGTTTGGTGACACAGGGGTGTGTCCTGTCCCCGCGCCGCCTGGGAGACTCCCAGGGCTTGGTTTTCGGCTCCCTCTGCTTTTCCCCCAGCAGATTCCTGGCTCTTCCCCCGCAGCTGCTCCCCGGGGCTGCTCCGGGCTTGGGGCGCTAATGGGGACGCGGCTGGGAAGCTGGGAATGAACGAGCTGTGATTCACCGGGAAGCCGTTCCCGGCTGTCCCAGGCACTCCAGGGTGTGGTGGGCTGAAGATGACACTAAATCAGGGTTGTCACATCCGAGGACAGCGAGGGAAAGGCTGCTGCGGTTCCCTCTGGGGTGTCCCAAGGGAATTTCCAGAGGAAACGCTGGCAAAGGCTGCAGGTCCTGAGCCTGACCCTGGGATTTGGGGAGCTCCGAGAGGTTTTTTTTTCAGACCTTTTTGCTTAGGACAAACCCGATTTGGGGGACTTTTGGTTCTTTTGTGCACGGATATTGTTGAGGGGGGCACGTGCCCATTTTTTGGAGGGCCTGGCGCTGCCGTGCCATCCATGCGTGCCAGGCTTGGCTCCACGGTGGCTCTTCCCAGGCATTTGGGAATGCTTTTGGCCGCTCCACGCATTTCCTGGCACCCAGGCCGCGATCCCGGGCCGCTCCCGGGGCCGTGGGATGTGCCACAGATGGGTTTGGGGCCGGAGAGCCACCGTGGCCAGCCCGGAGCCAGCGTTGATCCCGTCCTTGGGAGCTGTTCGGTGCAAAGCCCTTGCACAACCGGCACGGTTGTGTCACCGCCGGTGACAGGCTGTTCCCAGGCCCGGCAAGGTGCGGGATCAGATCTAAAAAAAGGACAATTTCCCATTCACACCCAGCCCGACGCAAGGGACGTGTGGCACCGCAACCGGGACGCTCGGGGAGGTGACGAGCTGCCCACGGTGACAAGTTTGCTGTGTCACCGGGGCAGAGCCGCTCCTGCCCCGCCATCCCGGCCTTGGGACGGTGCCTGGGATCCATAAATCTCCTGGCAGAGCCTGGCTGGTGCCGCTGGCACCTTCCCAGCCTCCCGCTCCGGCAGGTGTGGGGCTCCGCGGTGCCGGCTATGCCAGGAATGTGCCGAATGTGTCGGGGCTTGACTGCGGGAGGTCGGGGCGCGGGGTTGGGATGAATCACCGGGGGCCTGGAAGCGCTGCAGCTCCCGGGCTGGGGCAGAGCCAGCGCTGCCCAAGCCCCTGATCCAGAGCCTCCAAACAGCGCCGGGAAATGGGATCCCGTGGTGGCAGCAGCGACGTGGAAGCTGCCGCTGTCTTGCGGCCCTGAGGTGCCGCGTTTGTGGCTCTGTTGTTTTTGTTTTTTTTTTTTTTTTTTTTTTAGCGTGGGAGATCCGACAGTGGAAAATTGGGGAATTTATCCAAAAAACCATCAAGAGGCTCCACAGGGAGTGGTACAACCCGATAGAGCCCGGGCTGGGGCTCGCCCTGCACCCCCATCCTGGTGGGCCAGAGCGGGAATAGCAGCTCCTGGATTTGCAGAGCCTCAGGAATCACTGCTGGGAGCAGGGGGGGTGCTTCATTTTACCCCCCTGCACCCCCTGAGTGCTCCCAGTTTGGGGTGTTCACAAGGAGTTTGTAGCTTTATATCCCAGGTGGGTGTGGGGAATGGGAATTCCCAAAGCTGTGTCCGTTCCACGGCATCTCATGGACACGGGGAGCCAAACCGAGCCCCACATCTGCAGGGCCTTATCAGCTGCTGCGCCTGCCTCGCTCCCCCGGGCGCTTTTGTGGCCATTTGGTGGGATTTGAGCGTGATTGAAACCATTCCGCGGCCGCCCTGGCCGCAGCCCGGGGGTGGTGCCGTGCAGATGTTTGTCCGAGGCTGTTTGTGATCATTCCGGCCCGGACGCCCCCGGCGCTGCAGCTGGGGCTGGATAAGGGCGAAATTCCCGGGGTGGCCGTGCCGGGAAGCGGGAGCTGGGCGGTGGTGCCGGTGCTGTGAGTGCTGCAGAGCCGTGGGACAGGGGTGAGGGACAGGGTGAGGGACAGGGTGAGGGACAGGATGGGGACCCTCTGTGTGCTTGTGGGGACAAGCTGAGAGGACCTGGCATGGGATGCTCCCGGGAGCCGGTGACAGAAGCGCAGGGTCCCCAGGTGCCACCGAGGCGCGAGGCTGTGCGGGGACACCGCAGAGAGCCGCAGCCCGAGGTTAATCATTCAACCCCTCGGCAGGTTGGGTAACGCGGCCAGCGCCGCGGCGGGGGCGGGGGGAGGTGACAGGGACATCTGTCCTCCCGCTCCGCAGGGACAGGAGCAGCGCTCGTGCTCCTCCTCCTCCAGCCCCCCTCTCCATGGGGACGCAGGTGCTGATCCCGATGGTCCCGTGGGGACCGCAGCGTGCGGGGGACCCGCGACATCGGGGGGCGGGGGGGGGGGGGACGACAGGGACACTGTGACAGCGCCGTGTGGCGGCTGAGCGGGAGCCGAGCTGGCCCCCGGCACGGCTGAGGGAGCCAAGAGCCGCAGCTGGGTTGTAAACACGCCGGGATAAAGTTACAGCCATTGATGAGCCTTGGAAAAGCTGCGGGGAAAGGGAGAGGGAGCTCCGAGAGCCCCGAGCTGCGGTCCCGGGGTGCGGGGAGCAGCCCCGAGCTGCGATTTTGGGGTGCGTGGAACAGCCCCGAGCTGCGGTCCCGGGGTGCGGGGAGCAGCTCCTGCCCCTCGGGATCGGCCCGAGCGTGGGGACAGCGGCGACTCCAGCAGCTCCCGCCGGGATGGGGCAATTTGGGCCACTCGGGGACACGCGGGGCTGCTCCCAGCGCTCGTGTCACGGGGACAGGGGAGGGGGGACACGCAGCCGGGACGCTGCAGGAGCGGCTGCGGGTCCGTGGGGGTGCGGAACCCCTTGGAAACCCTTTTTCCTGCCCGGCCGCTTGTCCTGCGGTGACTTTGCCGTGTCACGGTGCCATTAAAGGCGCTTCCAGCGGGAGCAAGGGATGGCTCCGCCCGGAGCCGAGGGGGTTAAGCTGGCGGCAGCTGCGGCGGCTGTTAATGATTGATACCAATGACGGTCTCCATGGGCTTGGAAGGGAAATCATCCGCTCCGGCCGGCTGCGGGAGAGCCACCGGCTCGGCGAGTGGCGCAGCAGGCGGAGGGGACGCGCGGTGGCACCGGTGAGTGTGCGCGCGTGTGTCCGTGTGCGTGCAGCCTTGTCACGGAGCCCGGACGTGTCACACGGAGCCCGGACGTGTCACACGGAGCCTGGACGTGTCACACGGAGCCGGGCCACGGCACTCGTGGGCCATTGTCTGCGGCCAGTGGCACCGCGGGCAGCCGGTGCCCCGAGGGTGGTGACAAGCAGCGCTGGCAGGAGCAGCACGCCGGGCACGGCACCGTCAGCACCTGGGTGTGATTATGGCTCGGGCAGGTGCTGGGGATTTGTCCCAGCAGGATTTTCCCAGCGCCGCTGCCGTAATCTCCTGACCTGAGCTGGCCGGGGAGGGGAGGGGTTGGGGCCGCGCTCCTTTGATGCCAGGGGTTGCTCGGGACAGGAATTCCCGACCATGGAAGCGGCTTCCTAAAGAGCTCAGGGAGAGTTCGAACCCTCCAGGGGCGAGCCCAGGTGGCGGCTCGGAGGTTGTGGTGGGAGTGGTGGTTCCGAGTGGGGATGGTGGCACTGGGGGATTCTCAATGGGAATGGTGGCTCCATGTTGGAGTGGCGGCTCCGAATGGGACTGGTGGCACTGGGTGGGACTGGTGGCTCCATGTGGGGATGGTGGCCTCAGGACCGAATGGTGGCTCCTGCTGGGAATGGTGGCTCCAGGATCCCGGTGATCCCATGCACAAGGGACTGGGGCTCTGTCCCCACGAAGGGACAATGGAGTGACATCAGAGCTGCCAGGGCACGGACTGTCACCCGCTCTGCCCTGATCCGGGGCTGTCACCCTCCCCAAATGTCGCCCCATGGGGTCGGGACGCTGCTGCCGCGCCTGCTCCAAGCCCCCGGCAGCACCAGCGGCGCTTTTTGGCCGGCAGCCCCGTGGGCCGTGCCTGGGATGGAGCCGGGGTTTCCAGGGAGATAAAACACAAACTCCCGGTGCTTTTTTTTTTTTGTGCTTTTTGTGCTTCTCCCCGACCCCAGCTGGCGCGGCAGCGGGGGACTCGCCCTCCCCGCCGCCGCCGGCCACGCTGGCCGCCAGCAGCCGCTTTGTTCTCTGGAAATCCCCGGCCTTCCCCCGCTCCCGGCCCTCCATCCCCCCGGCAGCTTCTCCCGCTGTCCCTCCCCGCGCCCCCCAACCCCGGGATGTCCCCGAGTGACGCTGCTGATGTCGCACACGGCCCGTGGGTGCGCGGGAGCTGCCGGCCGCCCTTCCCGAGGACTTTGCCCGGCTTGGCAAGGCTGGCACCGCAGCCCGGCCGCTTCCCAGGGCATCCAGCTCGGCCTCCGCCTCCGCCTTCCCTCCCTGCGCGGCTCCCACGGGAATCACGGCGATGGGGGGGGGCTGGTGGCCAGCGTGTCCTGCAGGGCTGGGTGGCCCTGAGCTGACAGTGGGGCAGGAGTGGCCTGGGCTGTTTCTGGGGTCTGGGTGGCCCTGGTTTCTGGGGTCTGGGGGGTTCCCAGCCCCCATGCCCAGGTGACCCCACTCAAAGCCTCGAGGTGCTTTGGAAATGGCTCCGAGAGCAGCCAGGGGAGGAGGTGACATTGGGGACATCGCTGCAGGCACAGCCCTGGATGGGCCATGGCTGCTGCTGCAGCGACTTGTGAGTGTGGCCAGTGGTGACAGATGGGATGGAAGGGCGGCTCGGCCACCAGAGCCCTGATTTTGGCTGGGGTGGCCCTGCCTGGGCACTGCGGTGGCAGCAGATGGGGACAGTTTGTCACAGGGCTGAGGTGGCAGTGGGGACGTGGTGCTTGGACTGGCACTGTCCCTTCTGGGGTGGCTTCACAGCAGCAGCACCAGCGCAGATGAAGGCAGGAGGCAACATCAGCTGCCCCCTGCTCCCTGGTGTCGCCACCCTGGTGACAGCGACACTGGGTGGCACTGCGGTGGGGACACGGGCACGGGAGGGGCTTTGCAGGCACGGGATGGGATTGGTTCTCTGTGAGTGGGATTCATTATCCAGGGATGGGATTGGTTCTCTGGGAGTGGGATTGGTTCTCTGTGAGTGGGATTCATTATCCAGGGGTGCGATTGGTTCTCTGTGACTGGGATTGGTTCCCCAGGGGTGGGATTCCTTATTGAGGGGTGGGATTGGTTCTCCGTGAGTGGGATTCATTCTCCATCAGTGGAATTCATTATCCAGGGGTGGGATTAGTTCTCCATGAGTGGGATTCACTATCCAGGGGTGGGATTGGTTCTCCGTGAGTGGGATTCATTCTCCATGAGTGGGATTCATTATCCAGGGGTGGGATTGTTTCCTTTGATGTTTCCCCCTCAGCTCCCCCGGGAGGTCGGGGGCAGCTGTTGGCACCCCTGGAGCGTGCCCATGGATTGGGCACAGATCATGGATCAGCCATGGCTGTGCCGTGTCCCTGCCCACCCCTGGACACTGCTGACCGTGACAGAGCCCAGCTGGTGCCAGGACCAGGTGCCAACTCCGGGTTGGCAAACCCGGCCTGAACCCGGCTCAAAGCCCCCGAGCCTGGCACAGCGCCAGTGACGCCAAACTGGGGTGGCAGAGGGTGGCACCCCAACACCGAGCCTCCTGTGGCTCCCTCCCTGCTCCTGCCACACTGTCCCCAGATTGCCGTCCCCAGAAGTGTCCCCACAGCCTCCCCTGGCAGGTCCCTTCCTGCCGTGGTGGCTGCGCCACCGGGCGAGCACTGGCGTTGTCACCAAGGAGGGCTGGCACGTGCCCGCAGCCGTTGGGGGACCTTGCCCCCGGATCCTTGGCTGGAGGTGATGGAGCAGCGGGTGAGTCACTGTGCTGGGGACGTGGGGACAGGGGGGACAGGTGGCACCGGGGCGTTTGCCGCTGGCTCAGACCCTGGCATGAGGCTGGTGCTGCCCGTGGCTGGTGTGGTGCCAGTTTGTCCAGGGATGTGTCTCACCCCCTGTGCCCAGTGCCTCAGAAAGGTGGATTTGGTGGGTTTGGATTTGGATTTGGCTTGGTTTGGATTTGTTTCATTTGGATTTGGTTTGGTTTCGATTTGGTTTGGGTTTGGTTCGGTTTAGATTTGCTTTAGGTTTGGATTTGGTTTGGGTTAAGATTTGCTTCAGGTTTGGGTTTGGTTCAGTTTAGATATGCTTTGGATTTGGTTTCGGTTTGGATTTGGTTTGGGTTAGTCTGGATTTAGTTCAGGTCTGGATTCGTTCAGTTTGGGTTTGGTCTGGATTTGGTTCAGTTTGGATTTGGTTTTGGTCTGGATTTGGTTTAGTTGGGATTTGGTTCTGTTTGGATTTAGTTTGGTCTGGATTTGGTTTGGATTTGGTTTAGTTTGTGTTTAGTTTAGTTTGGGATCAGTTTTGTCGGTGCCCATGGCATTGGCACATTCTGGGATGGGCTGGGACCACTGGTGCCATCCAAGGGCAGCGGGGACATCCCTGGGCTGGTCACTGGCGCTGAGCTCGCCCCAAAGGGGCACAATTCGGATTTTTGGGAGGAAGATGCGGTGCCGGGCAGTGTCCCACGGTGCTCCCGGCATTTTCGGGAGCAGGGCCGCGGCGGGAGGGAGCCCAGCGGCCTCCCCGTGCTCCGCTTCCTTCTTTGGAGCTTTCCTGGCGATGTCCGCCCGATCCCTTCCCTCCCTCCTGCCCAAGGATTTTCTGCCCGCCCTGAGGGCTTTGCATTCTCTTCCCAAAGTCCAGGCGGAGCGTGGCTCACCCCAAATCCCGCTCTTGCCCGTTCCCAAGGGCTCCCCGGGGTATTTTTTTGGGGGTGCTGATGCTCCGCGGGGTCTGTCCCCCCCCGTTCGGTGCTTGTGCCCATCCCGGTCCCCGGGATTTCCTCCCTGTGTCCCCTGGGGAAGGAACAGCCGCGGGGAGGAGGGCGACACACCCGGGGATGCTTTGGGGACACCCGGGGACGCTTTGGGGACACAAGCAGGGGGAAGGGACGCAGTCCCTGAATCCAGGACAGCGACAGAGCTCAGCTCAGCGCGGCTGCTTCCCTCGCTGTGACACCCGCCCTTCCCGCTGCCCTGCCGGGCTGGGGGGGCTCAGGAGCCCCTCACCAGCCCTTCTGAGCCCCCCTGAGCCCCCCCGAGCTCCTCGAGCTGCCCGTGTCGCCCTTCCCCTGCCACCAGCAGCTCCCCGGCTCCGCACCTGGGCTGGGGGAGGCGGCTGTGCCGCGCTGCCCTTCGCCTCTCCTCTGCGGGGACGCGAGCGGGAGCTGTTTGTCCCCGCTGTCGCCTTCCCCGCCGGCTGCCGCACACCGGGACCGCCCAACCCCGCCGCCACCGGAGCCACCGGAGCCCCCGGAGAGCCCCCGGAGCCCCCCGAGCTCCGCCACCGCCGCCAGCGGCACCGCCAATGCCACCGGCGCGGGGCGCGGGGGACTGGCACGGCTGGCAGAGGACGGGCAGAGCCCTCGCCCACCGCCCGCGTCCCCGGGCCCGCGCGGGGCTGCCCCGGTGGCCCGGGGTGGCAGAGGGTGGCAGCGCGGAGCTGGCACCGGGCACCGGCCGCGGGGCCATGCCGGGAGCCGGGCGCGGGCGCTGAGCCGGGCGGGCCCCCGGGACCATGCTGAAGTTTCGGGCGGACCGGAGGGTGAGGTAGGAGCCCGCAGGGGTCTGGGGGGGCCCGGGGGGACCCGCGGGGAGCCGGCGGGGCGGGACCCCCGGCCCGGGCAGTGGATCCGGGCAGTGGCTGCTGCATTGCAGTGCTGGGAGGCGATGGGCACTGGCGAGTTTCTGGAGCGGGGTCAGCCCCGGGAGCGGCTGCCGGGCGCTGCTTTCCGGAGCTTCCCGCTCCTCCCGGGGCTGCGGGTTGGGGTGGGGGCAGGCAGCGCGGTGGGTGCCAGGAGGAGCCGCGGGGAGCTGCAAAATGGGGGTGTCCTGCCCGCAGGGAGAGTCCAGGGACCTGCAGGGATGGGGGGGGACACCCAGCGTGGGGTTCAGGGTGGTGGGCAGGGATGGGGGCACCCCCGGCGTGGGGTGCAGAGCGGCTGGTGGGTGCTGGCAGCGCCCACTTCCCACGCTTGGCGCTTTCGGGGTGCTGCTCTCTCAGCATTGCACCCTCCCCGCGCGGCAGCGTCACTGCGGGGATGGGACCTGCCCCAGTTCCCGGGATTTGAACCCCTCCGAAGGCACCGCCGGGGGGGGAAAAACGCTCCGGGAGCAGCTCCAGCCCTGGGGCAGAACCGCCCCGGCTGTGCCGGAGCGCGGGCCGGGCACTGAGGGTGACCCCGGTCAGACCAGCCGGGCACTGGGGGGGTCTGGAGAGTGAACCCCCCCAGTTGTGGGGTGCACGCACATCCCCGGGTTTTTTCAGGTGCCCCCGAGCGCTGCTGGAGGGGATCAGGACCCTGGCAGGGGGTGGGGGCTGCAAGGGGCGGCAGCTCAGCAGCAGCAGCACTTTTTGGGGTGTCAGTGGTTGGGATGGGATGGGATGGGATGGGATGGGATGGGATGGGATGGGATGGGATGGGATGGGATGGGATGGGATGATCTTCTCAGTGGTGTTTTTTTTTTTTTTTTTTCTCAAACTTCCCCCGTTTTGCTGACTGGCAGGAGGAGTTGGTGGCATGCTGGGGCTGCTGGCATGGGGATGGCTCCGTGTCCCAGCGCCCGGTGGATTTGGGAAGGAGGGGATGGGATCCACTGTGAAATTCCTGGGATGGAGTCCTGGATCTCGTCCTTTCCCCCTGGGCACCCCAGAAAGGGGGGTGGGCAGGGATGTGGCACAAGGTGCCAGCTGAGCCCGGGACAGCCCTGTGACACTGCTGCTGCCACTGCCAGGGTGCAGGGAGGCAGAACAGCTTGTGTTGGGAATCCTGGGCTGGTGTTTGGGGTCTGAGGGGTCCTGGGTGGTTTTTGGGGTCTGAGGGGTCTTAGACTGGTGTTTGGGACCCAGCCCCCATGCCCAGGTGACCCCACTCAAAGCCTCGAGGTGCTTTGGAAATGGCTCCGAGAGCAGCCAGGGGAGGAGGTGACATTGGGGACATCGCTGCAGGCACAGCCCTGGATGGGCCATGGCTGCTGCTGCAGCGACTTGTGAGTGTGGCCAGTGGTGACAGCTGGGATGTGACAGCAGCAGGAAGGGCGGCTCGGCCACCAGAGCCCTGATTTTGGCACTTGAATGAAATCTTTGAGCACCCGGGGAAGGGGCTGGAGTGGCTGAGGGAGCCGGGAAAGGGGCTCAGCCTGGAGAAAAGGAGGCTCGGGGGGGCCTTCTGGCTCTGCCTAACAGGAGTGGGCAACCAGGGGGGCTCGGGCTCTGCTCGCCATCCCTGGGGGTGTCCCATGCAGTGACTGTGGCCCTTGGGGACACGCTTTGGTGCTGCTGGGTCAACGGCTGGGCTCCGTGATCTTGGAGGGCTTTCCCACCAGAACGATTCTGTGATGCTGTGAAGGCTCCTAAATCTGGGATTAGCGGGGTGCTCGGGGCAGGGCAGGGGATGCCAGCCCCGGTGCCAAGCCGGTGTTGGCATGGAACCAACAGAGCAGCAAACATGTGGGGACACGGGGACTCGTGGGGGACACGGGGACTCTGTGGGGGACACGGGGACTCTGTGGGGGACACAGGGACTCCGTGGGGGACACGGGGACTTCATGGGGGACATGGGGACTCCTAACACCCACCCCACGGCTGTCCCCACAGCCACAATGAAAGGCGGAACACCTTCCTGCACCCAGTGACGGGACAGGTCCCCGAGGACGCCTCGAGCTTGACTTGCCCCAAGTAGGTCGGCTCCCAATCCCCTTGGGCTGGGGGAGCGGGGAGGGCTGGGAGCGCTGCGGGGGCGACCCCGGCGGGCTGCAGGAGCACAGATCCGCTGATTCCCCCTCTCCGTGTCACAGACACAGCTCGGACATGTCCAGCAAGGCGGGCAGCAAGCGGCCAGCCACCGTCCCCAGCGAGCCCCCCAACCACGCCATGGTGGCCGAGGTGCCCCGGAGCGCCCCGGAGGCCGGGTGAGTGCCCTGGCACGGCTGTCACCAGCTCGGACAGGGACTCGGGGAGCCCAGCCCGGGCACTGAGCATCCCTCTCGCTCCGCGCAGGCTCCGCGCTCGTCCCGCAAGGGCATCGCCTTCGGGAAGCGCTCCAACTCCATGAAGAGGAACCCCAACGCCGCCGTCACCAAGAGCGGGTGGCTCTACAAGCAGGTACCCCCCCCGTGCCACCCCTCCCGGCCCCGCAGAGCCCCGGGAGCCCCCGGAGCGCTCTCACGCCCCTCTCCCGCAGGCCAGCTCGGGGGTGAAGCAGTGGAACAAGCGCTGGTTCGTGCTGGTGGATCGGTGCCTCTTCTACTACAAAGGTACGGCCACCCCCAGAGCTCGTGGCCACCCCCAGCGTGCCCAGGGCCACCGGCACAAAGTCCCAGGCTCTTTCCGCTCTCCACCTTGTTTTGGCCGGTGTTTGCCGCGCCCTGGGGTTAATCCCGAGTTTTCCCGCCTCCCTGGCAGCTCCGGGCTTGCATCAATAATTGAGGA